>NC_047655.1:90071-114354 GCF_902201215.1 Prunus dulcis | reverse complement strand
ACTATATAGACTAGGGTGCCGGTTCAGGTCAACTGCATCAACAAATTGTAACGTTACTTCCAGCAGATCACACTGGTAACTACTTGCCCTAATAGGAAACTGGCTGTCTCAGATTTGTCTTCAGCTTTGGTTACCGGTTTTGGAAACAATACTATTATGTTCTGAGACTTTCTATTTCTGTTGTGGTAGCTTGATTCGCATATCAGTCACTTGTAGTGGAGCGCCTGAGAGGCGACGAGAAACAAATAAAGTTTGGTTTGTTGACCTGGGGGGCAGTGAGCGGTTGCTAAAGACAAAGGCATGGGGAAGAAGACTAGAAGAAGGAAAAGCCATTAACTTGTCACTTTCTTCTCTTGGAGATGTCATCAATGCCCTTCAGACTAGAAAGGGCCATGTACCTTACAGGTAAGAAACACAATGAATCATTATGCATTGATATCCCTACTACTTGGGATAAGCAGCATACATCTCCCCTTTTTGTTATTTTGTTATTTTGTTATTAAAGCCATATCGTTAAACTTGAATGAGAAATTAACTCTCCCATAGCCTATTTTAGTGACGGCCAGAAAATCCCACTTGATCAAATTAAATAATCAACGAAACCAGCATGCTTTTCAGTTAATAAATTATACTAGTGTTGGTTGGTACTTGGTATGAATAAGATAATAACAAGTTTTCGACTCTACACGCTTGTTAGTATGTAATGAGTTATAAGCAATAAGACCTCACCAGTTATGATTCACTTTTATTATATAGAAGGCTAATTACATAATAAGTTTTTATTTTTTCACTAATGACAGGAATAGCAAGCTGACGCAGGTTCTTAAAGATTCCCTTGGTAATACTTTACCTCACTGGATCTACAGTATCATTCTTAATTGTAATGACTACCAAGTGACAAGAACATGCCCTACTCCAAATTTCTATGATAAACGAGGTTCTTTTGTTTTTACCTATCAAGGTCTGCCACTAAAAAAGTTTCTTGGAGTAAACTATATGCATGCATCAACTAGTTACGTTATATGCCTGCTCTCGAGATGGCAAAACTTTTTTTTTTTTTTAAATACCCACCTTTTTTTTAATGCCTGTTTCACATGTACTTTATTATTTTTTATTTATCACCATGGTCTAAATATCTTTTCTCCCCTTGATTTTATATTTTTAGGAAAGGACTCAAAAACTCTAATGCTTGTCCACATCAGTCCTAAAGAAGAAGATCTCTGTGAGACAGTGTGTTCTTTGAATTTTGCAACAAGGGTGAGAAGCGTTCATCTAGGGAATACAGATTCAACTGTAAGTAAATGTGACGATCTGTTTTTAATATTAAATCTGACAAAGTACAAATTCCTTTTGCCTTTTTATTTTGGCCTAGTGACAGTACGGATTAAAATTACCACTATGAATTACACATAAAGATAGTCTCTAAAGTTGACCCAAAAAAACAGAGAGTCTCTAAATAACTTTGACAAAGACGCCCTAAAAGAAGCCAAGAATCTAATCCTATCCCAAAGTAGATCCACTTCCTCTTCCTTCTTGTCAACATACTGATTGTTTCTTTCTACCCAAACAATGCACAAAGAGCAAAAACAGCAGACCATCAGAGAAAATGGCCCCTTTTTGTTAGCTTCTAAATTGCAGTACCTCTCCACCAACAAGAAATAACAACCCCAACACACATCCCTTCAAACATATCAAACAACCAGTGTGCAGCAGTCCCTCCTCCTTTTAATACAAAACCCACCAATGTGGAGTGGAGACAAACATGTGTAAGGCCTTCTTCTCCAGATCATATCACAAGTATTTAGCTTCCATGGACCACTAAACCAGGTAAACTTTGCACCTTAATGGTCACACCAGCCTTCTAAACTTATATGGCTCAGCCATTCCTAACAATTGAACACCATACAGAGTTTTCTCAAGTGAGAATCTCCACAACCATTTGCCTAGTAATGCCTGATTTCCTTTTAACAAATTTCCAATAGTTAACCCACCTTTTCCCCTCAGTTCCTGCACAAGATCCCAATTGATTAAATGATAATTTCCTCCTCACCACAGCCTTCCCATAAGAAGTCTCATTAATTTCTCTAAAATCCTAGCTACCCCACCCGAGAATATGAAGGTAGACAAAAAATAATAATGCTACTCTTCCCTCTCCTCCACCCATCTAACCTTTTCCACACTTTTTCTGCCACCAGATTTAGAAAAAAGATAATGCAGAAGGGTTGCTCCCAAAGATAATGCCTAAATAAGTCAGAGGTCGCTCACACATCGCACAACCGAACTCTTTAGTAAGGACTCTAACTTCTCTCCCCTACATCAAAATGCACCATCATGCCTTACAATCGTGAAGCTACCCAAACAGTTCAATAATTTTAACCAGCCTCTTTCAGTGAAATTGGAGCATGGTACTTGATTGATGTCTACTACATTACATAAGCTAGAGAAAAAAATTTGAACTAGAAAAGGAAAAGAAGGCACATTAATACTAATAAGAACAAGTCTAGACACATGACAAAGTGCATGATGTTAGTCTAATGAGTATGTTATAGTGAAAAAGAAGAAAGCTTAATCATTACTCACTTTATCGTCTTTAACAAAACTATTGCAAGTCTTGAAGCCGTTTATGCAGGAATCATACACATATCATAGAAGGGCGGAAAAGTTGTGTAAAAATTAAAATCATAACTAAGAATATTGGTGCAAGAAAGTAGATTCATTTGATAAAGAGTAATCATATAATCAGTTTGCTGTATTACCTGGTTAGCTTGCTGCATGAATCCAAGTGCCTTATAGGAACCTCAGCTTATGCAAAAAGCTGATTTTGTTTCTATTATAAATTGTGAACTCCGGTGCCTTAATAATGACTGGAAGAAATTGAAATCAGGAAGAAAGGCAGAAGGAAGTTGCAACGATCAAGCTGCAACAAAAGATGAAAATGATTGAAGTTGAGCGCCAGGATGTTAGAATGAGTATCAAGAAGTTAAATGAGGAATTGGAGAAATTAACAGGGACAACCCAATCTTCCAGTGAGAAACTGGATGCTGACAATTTATTTAACGACTTGCCCCAAGCTAATCTTGAAACAAAAAGGAGCAAGACTAGAAATATTGCAGCAGCTCCCTCTTCGCAGGTACCAAGGTTTATGAGACCTACTATTTGCAGTAGAAGAAAATCTGGACCCGAACACTTAACTTTTGAAGAGAAAGTGAAATTCCCTGCAAGAAGGAGAAGACCAATGAACCATCATGCTAAATCTGTAAATTTCCCTGTAAAGGATACTTCAGAAAACAACTCAGAATGTAGTATTTCCAGAAATAGCTGTTTAGTGGCTTTGAAGATGAAACGTAGTGCAGATGTAGAAACAGAATACAGTCAGGATCTATCAGAATGTGACATTAAAGAGGTTGTATTCCCAGAACAGGAAGCATCACCAAAATGCTCCAATCATCACAGAGATCATAGCGAGGAATGTGAAAATAGACATAAAAGTAATGCTTGTTCTGCAGAATATTATGTTGATAAGTGGCTACTCCTAAATAAGAATGCACCTGCTACCAGGAGTCATTTTCACAGGAACAAACGGATTCCAGCTATTCCTACCCCAGATGAGAAACATATATGTAATGGACAAAAAGAAAGAGACCATTTGCAGGATGAGGAAGTTCAAAACTGCAAGAATGCAATAGGACAGATTGTCAACCACAACAAATTGAAGAAGCATGGTGATATGGAGGGATCTCAAAGGTCCATGCAAGAAGTGGTTATTACCAAACCTCCCACAAATTCGAAGGATTTTGACAATATTGACTCAAGATGTAACTCTGATTCTCCATCAGATGAATTTGTTGAAGATATAATAATACATACAAAAGACAAATTAGATGGCGTGCCAATGGAGACACACATATGCAACACCATTTATCCACCTGATATTTGGCACAGCAGTTTGCATTCGAATGAAGATGATAATGGGGTCAACACTTTATCCCCAATGCAGGTACCATTTGGTGAAACAGAATCCTCAGACAGTTTCTTGTCAAACAATAGCAATTGGTGCCAAATTTCTACCTCTAATTTAGCTTATAGCATTTTGGACTCGAGAGAAGATTCTGGAATCTCAATTTCAAGAATAGAACTAAATTCGGGCTGTCAACAAGTGCCTACCACAATACGTGGGGAAGAATGTGAAAAGGAAGATCTGGACACGTTATTTCAGAGCTCTGCAGAAGGAATAAGACATGGCCTGCACAAAATGAGATCTCAAAGAGCTTTATTTATGGAATATGTAACTCCAAAAGTAGCAATCAAGCCACAGCAACTGATAAAGTCACAAGAAAATGATATGAACTCAGGTAAGAAAGATAATTATGTAAATACATGTTCAATCTTTTTGAGCAATACTTTCATCCAGAAGCCTTTTCCTTTGCAAGAACACCTAATCTTCTAATGATTATGTTCTGTTCCATGGTTTCACAAGTTTCTCTTCCTCTATTTTTGTCAGGAATACGCCATCTTCTTCAACAGAAAATTCAGATTTTATGGGCCAGTGCTCTTCTAGGGTTAGGATTTCAGAACTTGGGACTAGAGCAGGAATTCTTCCTCGGTTTAATACTTTGAAGCAGCTTCAGTAGGTGACTATAAATTTAAAGTCTTAGTAAATTAATCTTCTGATGATTCTGTCCATTTGCTAGGTAACAAAATTCAATGAAATAAAGCGACATTCATGTAAAAATGTGCATTGAAAAATCATATCACAATGTTTACAAGTTCAATATCTTAATTGCTTTTATGAAGCTCTTTCAGTTTCAAGTTCACCAAGCAAATCTGATTTGTACACGAAATTGAGATAACTGACAAAGACACTATATAAACCACTCTTGTGACTCTCCTTATGCAATTTCTACTTCTAAGAAGCTAATGAAGTGTCTCATTAACCACGGAGATTCATAGAACATATAAGCTCTATATTTGGCTCCCTTGTATATCATTCTTTTAATAGGTTTAGATGATGACAGGAGCTTGCTAAATTGGTGTTGGCATTTTGTTAAGTATCTTTCTTTCTTTGACACACCAAATCATGTATGTTGTGCCTGAAGAACAATTTGTAGGATATCATGAGGGTGAAGAGCCAGAATAGTCATGTTTTTATAATCTCTCAGCAGCTCTAAAGGACAGAAGACGTTACTTTGGAAAGAAAATACCTTCTTGTTGATGAAACCCTGGTAGAGATACAGTGATGCCAAGGAGATTTCAGATCTGGTTAAACTGGACGTTGGAAGAATTGGAGTATCAAATCCTGGCTAATGGCTATTCAGAAAATTCAAGCAGTTCCCCAAAATCTTGTTGCAGATGTCCAGCCAGCTTCAAGTGCCTGAAAATCTTATACAGGACTTCATATATCCTAGTGCATTCAAAGTGGGATTTGTCTCCTGCAATGAATTCATGAACTCTGTTATTCACTTCTATGGAACTCCTTCCTGGAGTCTTCTTCACACCCGTGTCCCTCATAACTTTCCTTAGCATGCCCGATTCATTCCACCTACCCAGAGAACCATACACATTAGACAAAAGTGCATAATTTCCACTATTATGGGGCTCTAGCATTATTAGATGTTGCAAAGCATGTTGTCCAAGCTCCGCATCCCCATGAATATTAGAAGCGGCAAGAAGAGAACCCCATATAGCTGCGTTTGCTTCAAATGGCATCTGTCTAACCAATTCGTGTGCCTCTTGAAGATAACCGGCACGCGCGAGTAGATCTATCATGCAGCCATAGTGCACAATTTTGGGTTTAATCCTATACTTGGAAACCATGATGCTAAAATACCAATGGCCTATTTCAACCAATCGACCATGGCTACAAGCAGAAAGGATGGCAATGAAAGTGATATCATTAGGCTTGATTTTAACCATTTCCATTTGAGCAAACATTTCAAGGGCTTCTCTTCCGAGACCATGCAAAGCCAGTCCAGCAATCATGGTCGTCCAAGTTACGACAGTTTTACATTTGGTATTTTCAAAAACTTGAAGGGCTTTTGTTATGTTGCCTGACTTGGCATACATGTCGATAAGTGCGTTATTGAGAGAAACCAGCTTACGAAATTCATGTTTCTCAATATAGTTATGGATCCACTCCCCCAAGTGGAGAGCCCCCAAATGGGCACAAGCAGAGAGTGCGGCTAACATGGATATCTCATCAGGCTGAACATTCTCAAGCTGCATTCTCCGGAAGACTGTGATGGCCTCGTGGGGGCGGTTCACCTGAGCATATCCGGCAATCAGGGCAGTCCAAGAAATGACATTCCTAATCCTAGGGGGCATAAGTTCGAACAAATGGCGGGCATTGTCGACATCACCTGACTTGGCATATCCTGCAATCATTGCGTTCCAGAGGGCGACATCCCTAAAGGCAAAGGCAAACGCAGCAGCTCCGTCAAACAGTGTGCGGGCGTCGGAAACACATCCACAAGAGGAATACATATGAATGAGGGCAGTGAGGACGCTTGCATCCATGTCAAAGCCAATTCCTATGATATGACAGTGAATCTGTGCGCCCACCAGTCGTTGAACTTGAGGTGGCACCAAGCGAACGACGGCCTTGAGCACAAAAGGGAAGGAGTAGGTGTCAGGGCGCAAGGCGGCGAGTTGGATTCTGTTGTAAAGAGAGATGGCGTGGGAGGGAGAGGGAGAGAGAGCCTTGGCCTTGATGATGGTGTTATAGAGATAAATGCTTGGCTGGCCATGGGTGCGGGTGAAGACGGAATAGGCGTAATCTGAGAAGCCAAGAGAAGAGCAGGCCTGGATGAGTCGGGGAAGTGTTCGGTTGTCCTGATGAAGGCCTCCGGCTACCATAAATCCATGAGCTTGCTCTATGTGTTTGAGGTTGGAGCACTGTCTCAGCCTCAGCCTCAGCAAGGACACCACCTCCGCCGAAATGGGATGAAATGGGAGCTCTCCTCCGCTCCTCATGATCTCATTCATGCTAATTTCAATCAATGTGATGATGGATGGATTGAAATTATTGCAATGTAATTTCAAATTTGTGACAACCAAACTCTGTTAAGTGTTTGTCACTTGGCAGGTTTGGACTAAATTTAATATATTGTTTGTTTTATCTAATCCTAATCGATAAGATTTTTGGATTCCTACGTGTCAATACTATTCATATCGGATAAGATTTTCGGTTTCAAATTTCAGATAAATTTCAGATACATTTCAAAATTCAAATTTCAGATAAATTCAAAATGTCAAATTTCAGATACATTTTGAAATTCAAATTTCAGATAAGATTTTCACCCTCTAAGATTGCGCCACGTGTCATATCTATCTGTGTACATTTTTCTATAAAATCAGAGGTTCAGCTCATACCTCCCACACCAGTTCTTCTCTACATTTCCATTTCTCATATTTTAGATTTCATTCTCCATTCTCAATGGCAGACATGCAAGAGGTTTTGGAGAGGCAAGAGCAAGAAACTAGAGAAAGAATGCATAGACGAGCTGCAAGCAAAAGGGCGCAGAGAGAACTAGATGAGCAACTTGGCATAGCAGTTGCTTTGTTGGAGGAAGAAAACCAGGGTCGCCGTGGTTCACGAGAAGGCCGTCGCCCAAATGTGGACATACATAGACATTCTCGGGGTAAGAATCTTATGGAAGATTATTTTATCCCACAATCTCTGTACTCTGATGTTCATTTTCGAGGGAGATATAGAATGCAACCCCATTTGTTCAATAAAATCATGCATGATATTTGCAATTATGATGAATATTTTGTTCAAAAGAGAAATTGTGTTGGAAATTTGGGACTTCTTCCAGAGCAGAAGTTCACAGCTGTGATACGAATGTTGGCGTATGGGTCATCTGCTGATCAGGTGGATGAGATTGCCCGGATGGGGAAGTCCACTGTTTTGGAGAGCTTGGTGCGATTTTGTGATGCAGTGGAAACTCTGTACACCAGAGACTACCTCCGCAGACCTACGCCCAGGGACCTGCAACGGCTTCTCCAAAAAGCTGAGTCTCGAGGATTTCCTGGCATGATTGGTAGCATTGATTGCATGTACTGGCAGTGGAAAAATTGTCCAACTGCTTGGCAAGGGGATTACGGAAATAGAAAAGGGCAGAAAAGTATCATCCTGGAAGCAGTTGCTGGTTTTGATACATGGGTTTGGCACGCCTTCTTTGGAGTTGCCGGATCTCAAAACGATTTGAATGTCCTAGGTCAATCCCCGGTGTTCAATGATGTTTTGAGAGGTGAAGCCCCAAATATCACATATGAAATTAACAATACCATCTACCAAAACGGGTATTATATAGCTGATGGCATCTACCCGAGGTGGACAACATTTGTGAAAACAATTCCACATCCCCGATCCCATAAGCAAAAATTTTTTGCTCGCTATCAAGAGGGGTACAGAAAAGATGTTGAGAGGTGCTTTGGTATCCTTCAAGCCCGATGGGCTATTATCAGGGGCGAGGCACGTCTATTTGACGAGGAGGTGCTTAGGAGTATAATGATGACTTGTATCATCCTCCATAACATGATTGTGGAAGATGAATATGATTACGATGTTGATGAAGTGTATGAACCAAATCCCATGGACACGGCCCTAACACGAATTTATGAAAAACCAGTGGGGCCAAATGGAGAACCAGTGCAGCATGAACCGTTGGTTAGAGACGGTAGTTTCATGCCCCGTATGATTGATCGCTACACGGAGATGCAATCGTCATATATTCATGAACACCGTCAAGTTGACTTGATGGAGCATTTATGGGCGGTGAAAGGCAATGAAGGTGAATGAAGTGAAGTGAAGATGTTTTTTTTAATTTATTATGTTTATGTTGTATTTTTAGTTATGCTTTGTTTTTTTTATACTTTATTATTTTTAGTTGTGGGTTGTTTATTTTTTATGCTTTGGTTGTGGGTTGTTTATTTTTTATGCTTTGGTTGTGGGTTGTTTATTTTTTATGCTTTGGTTGTGGTTTGTTTGTTTGTTTATTTTTTTTTTTTTTATGCTTTGGTTGTGGTTTGTTTTTTATGTATGGAATGTTTTGAATAAAAAGGATTTTTGTTGAATATTTTCTTTATTCACTAAAAGAAAAGCAATACAACTAATAAAATAAAATACATGAATTAAACAAAACAAAAAAATACAATGAAATCAAAGGCAAGTAAACTAAGACATGAAAGGCAAGCAAACTATTTTAATGGTTTTCATCATTTAACCAATCCGTGTTGCTAGGTCCATCGTCACGAAAAAGTCTTCGTCTCATAACATCCCTTCGTTCTAGCTTCCAAAATTGTTTTGTTTCAGGGGACATATGGCTTGTATCCATGGCCATGGTTTCCCGATCTTTTTTTTCAATGTTTTGTTCGCATACATACTCCCTTTCTTTGCGTACATACTCCCTTTCTTTTGCATATTCTAGTTGAATAGCCATATCGTGCTCTTGTTGTTTCAAGTCCATTTCAATTCTCATGGCTTGGTGCTTTGAAAGTTCCTCCAAAATTTTAGATGCATTCTTGCTAGAATTACTCCCTCTCTTCGCCTTCGCCGCCTTCCTCCCAATAGGCCTTGGCTCCTTTTCAATGGGTGAGTCTTGACTCATCGGGGAATCCATAGGTGAATCCGATGCCGGCGTCTCATGAAGTGGAGTCTCGTTCAAGACTACCGTCGGACCCGTTGGAATAATTTGGAATCTCTTACAAGTCTTCACCACCTCCCAACAATGGGTATGGTTGAAACTTTTTTTTCCCTTGCCCAGTAGCACCAAACCACATTTGTGCTTGCATAATCTATAAAAAAAAATTAAATGGAAATGCAAGAAACTTTAAAAAATATTGGCAATGCAACATGTAAAAAAAAAACTAATGCAAATTCAATAAATTTTAAAAAAATGCAACATGTATAAAAAAAAACTAGAGACATATTAACAAAATATATAAATTGCAAGAAACATTTAAATAAAAATTAATATGACATAGAAATTAATAGAAGGAAAATGACAAATAATTTACCTCATTGCTAAGGTTTTCTCCGCTTCGATGGTTGTCCATCGCTTTTGCTAAGGCATTTCTCCATTTCGCCAACTCTTTATTAAGAACTTTCCACCTACTTGATAATGCCATTTCTGTACGTGTAGAACCAATTGCCCTTTCACAAAATGCTTGATGAATTTTTTTCCACATATGAGAAAATTTAATCTCATTGCCCGTTACGGGACAATGACTAACTTGGACCCAAGCCTCACACAAGCTAACATCTTCCATCATGCTCCATGCCCCTCCATTTTCATTAGAAGAACCCATAATATGATAGACAAAAATACAACTTGAAAGTGAAAAAATATTGAGTAGAAAGTGAATAAATATTGAGGAGAAAGTGAATAATAGTAGAAGGAGAAGAAAATGTAAGAGGATTTGGTGTTAAAAGTGAAGAGTATTGGTTGGTATTTATACAAAAAAAAATTCAGTAATTTTTGTGTATTTTTTAAAAAAAATTTCAATTTTTTTCAATTTTTTATTGCAGAAAAATTGCCTGCCGTTGGATTGAAGGAAAAAAAAAAATAGAATCGGAGGGCCAATAGGGCGACCACGTGGAAGGTAGTGGCGTTGACTCTATCGATGGCGCAGCGTCGTTTGAAATTTTTTTTTTTAACGTTGGCGTTGCGTGCAATTGCGATAAAAAAAAAAATTTCAAAAAAAGGGTCGACGCCGCCCTAGCATCGACCATGGCGTCACCGCCCTCGGGGCTCTTGCTTTCGCCAAAGTAGAACTCCACCTCGGGCCAGCCAGAGTCGTGGCCCCCCCACCTCTTGCCCTGGCTGCCTTCTGCTGCGAGAAACCCATTTTTTTCCCAAACCCCCAACCCCCCCCCCCCCCCAACCCGAGTCCTTGCCTTGTTGCTGGACTTGCTCTTACTAATATATAAAATGCATATATATATTTATATATATATATATTATTGTAATACTAATAACATATATAATAATAATAATAATTATTATTACTACATACACATATACATATACACTATAATATATTATAATATACATGTACACTATAATATATTATAATATACATGCATATACACATATATGTTATATATATTATATATGTATGTATATATACATATATATTATAAAATACATATATACATATACAGTCATGATCTCTTGGACCACAGGAGTCCAAGAGATTGTGGTCACCCACTATTGAATATTAATCCAATTGTTGAAAAAAGTTTCTTAAAAGGAGTGCAAGAGTAAGTGAACCGTTAAATTTACATCTAACGGTGAGTGACCACAAATCTCTTGGACCCCTATAGTCCAAGAGATCAGGACTGTATACATATATACATATATATAGATAGTTTTGAAAAAATAAAAAAAATCTAGTCATAGTCCAAGTATACATCAAACGCATGATAAATGTTATCCAACTTAGACCAAACCAAGTCAAGCCAAGACAGTCCTTAAGCATAGTCCATGCCAAGATAGTCCTGTGTAACAAACAAGCCCTTAAACTCAAGCGGGAATAGAAAGTGAAAGGCTGAAGAAGCAATAAATAAATAACATGATGGAAAAAGACAATAATGTTAAAAGGGTTTAGGCTTAATTGTAGTAATAATTACTGAATTTTTGCTCGATTCACAAATTTTTTTGTCCGCATGAAAAAACATTTAGGGGGAGGGAAGGCTACCTCATCCAAAGTTTGGGCATGCCAAGGTCACTTTGAGGACTTACAAAGGGGGTCTTAGCCTCTTTTTTAGTTTTTACAAATTACACACTAAGAGGGATTGTCGGTGACGCGACTCGAACCTAGGCCTGAATAGCGAAGAGAACGATCCTTACCAACTCAACCAACCCTCGTTAGCTCGATTCACAATTTGGTTCTTCAATTCAACTTGGAAAAATCACTTAGCATCATTGTAAAACTTAGGGAGCTTCACTAATATACCCAAAATATGGGTTGAAATTATAATATATAAAAATCTCACATGGAATGCACTTTAGAAACACACCAAAAACTCATTTACTATATAAGAAATTGGTGTTGAAGTTCCTATAAATTACGTGACTGCAATTGATCAACTTAAAAAAAGCCCAACACAAAAAACTTAAAAAAACTCAAAACAAGCCCAGCCCAATTTTATGAAAAAACTCAAACAATTCATTACAAACAAGATGTCTTGAAAACCGTAGCTTCATTAACGCATCATGTTGATTAATGACTATAATGTTCCACATATTTACTGTCATGTTGATTAATGGATGTAATGTTCCAGTCTAAGGTAATAACACTGATAGTTTCCTATGACATCCTATTTTTAATGCATGTCTGCCCTTGTCTAGGGTAATAACATTGCTAGTTTCCTATGACAGCCTATTTCTAATGCATGTCTACCCTGTAATGTTCCAGTCTAAGGTAATAACATTGCTAGTTTACTGTCATGTTGATTAATTGTTGTAATGTTCTAGTCTAGGGTAATCACACTCCTAGTTTACTGTCATATTAAGTAATGGATGTAATGGTCCAGTTTACTGCTAGTTTCCTATGACATCATATTTCTAATGCATAGCTACCCCCTGTAATGTTCTAGTATAGCGTAATAACACTGCTAGTTTCCTATGACATCATTTTTCTAATGCATGTCTACCCTGTAATGTTCCAGTCTAGGGTAACAACACTGTTAGTTTCCTATGGCATCTTATTTCTAATGCATGTCTACTTCTGTAATCTTCCAATCTAGGGTAATAACACTATTAGTTTCCTATGACATCCAATTTTTAATGTATGTCTACCCTTATAATGTTCCAGTCTAAGGTAATAACATTTCTAGTTTACTGTCATGTTGATTAATGGCTGTAATGTTCCAGTTTAGGATAATAATTAACGCTGCTAGTTTCCTATAACATCCTATTTCTAATGCATGTCTACTCCTGTAATGTTCCAATCTAGGATAATAACACTGCTAGTTTACTGTCATGTTGATTAATGCTTGTCATGTTGCTATTTCTAATACACGTCAATCAAAGAAAATATGAAGAAAGAACAAACCAGACCAACTGAAAACAAGCCGAGCTCAAATTGTTAATACTATTATGTCATAGAAGTATATTGTTAATACTTTGTCATAGAAGTACATTGTTAAACAAAAACGAGATCCATAACTGAAATAGTAACAAAAGATAAATCGATCATCAAAGCTTAAAATATATTTTCAAAAATCAACTAAAATCCGAAGAGAAACACATAATTGAAGCAAAAGATCAAAAATCTTAAGTCCAAACTAAATGACAACGCCGACGACGACGACGACAACGTGGCAAAAGAGGAGTACAGATCGAAGATAAGGAGCAGAGCTAAAAGCATCTTATCGAGGTTCGTTTGAGGTTTCGAACAATAAAAAAAAAAAAATGAATAGAAGCACAATTTTAGAACAATAAATCGAAGGTGAAATATTGAAAATTGTAGATAAGAGATGAAGAATATAGTTGGACCTGAGATTGAGCTTCAATGGAAGCTCTTCTTGCTCTAACACAGAGAAAGGACCAGCGAGAATGGTTTTTTGGCAAATTTGCTTTGATTTTTTTGGCAAATTTGATTTTTCTCTCTCAAATCCATAGTACAAGGGCAATATAGGTATTTTACACACCCAAATAAACTAAAAAATAGCTATTAAATTGAAAAAATTGACAGCTATCGATTTTTGGGTGTATTTATAGCTTTTAAATGGTATATGGTTTCTTTATAAGACTTTGTCTAAGATTGGGTATATAACTAAATTTGTATAAAACTTAAGGGCAAAATAATACAGATAAAAATAAAAGAGTAAATTACTGTACACCCCCCGAATTAGGACCCTAATAGAACTTAACCCTTTGAATTAAAAAGTCAGCTAATTTAGCACTCGAATTAAATGGTCAATTTCAGACCTGCCGTTAGATTATAGAGGATTTCATCCAAAGTTTTGTTAATATTCGCAGGTGAGGCTCATGTGAAACAGAATTGGAGGGCAATATAGTCCTGAACCCCTTTTCCCTCCCAATCCTCATCTTCCCTAATCGAATTTAGCGAAAATGAAAACACAACATACCTATTTCACACAATCGAAGCACCACAACACAATCCAAAAGACAAATCCAACCCATGTGGGTATACAAGAGCTTGAGTTTTGAAGAGGATAAAACACAAGGAAGAGAGAGAATTAGAAACAGTACTTGGGTTGGCGGTCGTATTTGGTTTTGGGTTCAGCCATTGATACCTTTTCTTTTCTCTTTGTTACTTCACAAGACATTGACCCGATTTGCATTTGAGTATATCAATTTCCAAAATGTTTCCTGTGGTCCTTTAACTTTAGCTTCGTTTAGACAAATGGTCCTACCATCAATTTTGTTACATTTTTTTGTTAAATGCAGGGCAAAATGGTAATTTTATATTAAAACTAAAAAAATGAATAAAAAATCATATCTTTAAAATAACAATAAAAGAAAATCAAATAAAAAACCAATAATAAAAAAATCAAGTTTTAGGGGAGTAGAAATCGGGATAGAGAGGGAGAGAGAGAGTTTAATTTTTATTTTTTAGTAATTTTATTTTTTTATTCATATTTTAATTAATTTTGATAAAAATACCATTTTGCCCCTGCATTTAACAGAAAAAATAACAAATTTGACGGCATGACCATTTGTCATAACAAAACTGAAGTTAAAGGACCACAGAAATCATTTTGGAATTTAAGGGACTCAAATGCAAATCGAGTCTAAATTCAATGACTAATAAAACGATTAACCGCACATTAAAATTCATTGCCCCACCATCACCACTTTGTTCCGTCGCAGTCGATTCCTCCAACGACTGAATCAATTTGGGTAAAAGGGTTTAATGGTTTAGAGCATACACAATCATGCTCTCTATTTTATAGTTAAATTTTAGCTAAAAACATATAAAAGTTATTTTAGGAGCTCTCTATAAAATTTAAACTTCAATCATGCTCTCTAGTTTAGAGAGTCATAAATGCTATAACTCTTTTTTAATTGGTCCATCTCTATTAAAAAATAAAATAAAAAATAGTTTGCATTAAATAAAGGTTTGAAATACTCATTAAATAAAACAACAATAAATTATAGGGAGCCACTAAAAGTCTTTTCTCTCTCCTCAAATTTAAGAGCTCCTAGAGGTCTCCATATTTTAGGAGGTGGATAGAGAGCATGGTTGAAGTTGTATTTTTACATTCCTCCCTAAAATTTGTCTAAGGAGGTGGTTTAGGGAGCCCATTGTGGATGCTCTTAAACAACGTGAATGTTCAGGGTTCTGATGCCATTGCTTTGTGGCTTGAGACCCTTGACATTAGAGCTGATGTTGCCAAAGTGGTGCTTATCGGAGCTGTCTCTAAGGGAGAGAATACAAGTGGCGTTTTCTCTTACCCGGAGCAGTCTGTGGGTAAGGTTAGGACCTTTTTGGCTTTCTCTGGTTCTTCACTAGCCCGGTTATCAAGAAGGCTGTGGCTTTCTTTGATCATGAAGTTGACCCAAGATCCATGGCTCTAATGTTATCTTTTGGTCTTTTGTTTGGTTTAATCAAGTGGTGGCTCGTTAATGGGTCGGGCTAGGCTAGCCCGGCCCAAATTTAATGGGCTTGGGCCTGGCCGGGCTTTAAAGAGAAGAGAGAAAATATCGAGCCGGGCCGGGCCAGGTTTTTTTAGAAAATTCAAAGCCCAAGCCCGACCCATGAGCCGGGCTGGAGAAAGCCCATCGGGCCGGATCGGGCCTAAACGGGCCCTACTTCATTAAAAAAAAATCATAAACTTAATCATAAGGGCATTTTAGTCCAAATTTGAGATTAAACTCACTTAATTCCAATATTTTCACATCAAATTCACTTAATTCCAATATTTTCACATCAAACCAAATTCATAAAACACCCAATAAAGTCATACAACTTATATGATTTTCCACAAAAATAATAAAATCAAGTATTATTTTTGAGGTTATTACATAATTAGATCGTAATACGTTTTAAGAAATAATTTAAAAAAATAATAAGTATCAAAAAAATATATTTTTTTTAAAGGATTATATGAATAAATATGCAAATTGTTCAAGAAAAACATGATTATATTTGGTGGTGCGACTATGTTTCGTGATATGATTATATTTGGTGATGTGATATGTTGTTCATCTTATTTATATATATATAATTGTTGAATTAATAATCGACACAAATTAATGTGTTAATCATCTAATTATAAACTAGGAATTAGTAAATAAAAGTAAATGAAATGAAACAAATTATATATGTGATTTAAGTGATATAATCCTAAACATAAACTCTTGTTTATACATAATTATATATGCATGCGGGCCTAACGAGCCGGGCTGGGCTTTCTTGGGCTTCATCGGGTTGGGTCGGGCGATCTCAAAGCCCATAACGGGCAAGGGCAGGCTTTTTTTTCAATGGGCCGGGCGGGCCTCCATCGGCCCATGAGCCCGCGGGCCAAATGATGAGGCTATATTAGGAGGAAATGTTGAGGGAAATGGGTGGCTGGTTTAAGGAGGACCAAATTGTCCTCTATTTTTGTTACACGTGTGCTTCACATGATATTATTAGCGAAATTGTGAATTAAATGTGATAAAATAAAATAACATAGATGTAATTGACTATATTTTTTTTGTTCAGGGACTAAATTAGCTGATTTTTTAATTTAAAGGGTTAATTTCTACAAATGTCATATTTCAGGGGTAAAACGGCTAAAAACCCCAAGTAAAAAGAACCTGAATTTTTAATTATGAGTAATGCTACACTTACCACATTTTTATCCCACATTTCTATATCAGATGATGGCATGTCCACATTATATGCCACATCAATTAAATCAATGAAGTGCATTTTAATTAAGACAATTAGAAAAACAAATACTGGAATAAATCATAAAATAAAATAAAATATTAAATAATTTTAATTGACATGAATATTCACCTCAGCTACCAGATGGTACAAGATGTAGTATACAAATGTGATAAGAGTAGAAATATACTTTAATTATATACCAGAAATTAGAAAATACCGGATGGGAAATTGGGAATGAATGAAGAGTGGAAACTGGAGGCTGAGCCGAGTGAGTGAGTGGGTCAATTTCCCCCTCACATGACATCCCTGCCCAACCCCAAGGCCAAAACCCTAATATTGCGTACACGCTGACAATTGAGGAGCAAGCAATTTAGCAGCAGCATTCTCCCTGAGAAAGTGAGATCTGAGTAGTAGGTGACAAGTTACCAAAGCCAACCAGAGCAGAGGTCCGAAGGTTCCAGTAGTGGAGTGGCAACCTTGGGAGCTGGGCTCTTGTGTTATATTTTTTAGGGAGGGAAATAAGATTTGGAGATGGAAGGGAGTTCGGGTGGCGTAGGAGGAGGAGGAGCAGTAGCAGGAGTAGGAGCAGGAGGAGCAACGACAGTAGGAGGTGGAGCTGGAGGCGGAGGTAATGACGTGGAGCTTCTGTGTAAGACGCTGCAGGTTGAGCACAAGCTCTTCTACTTCGATCTCAAAGAGAACCCTCGCGGCCGCTATCTCAAAATTTCCGAGAAGACGTCAGCCACCAGGTCCACCATCATCGTTCCCTTCTCCGGTATCTCCTGGTTCCTCGATCTCTTCAATTACTATGTCAATTCAGACGATCAGGATGTCTTCAGCAAGGAATTGCAGCTAGACACCAAGGTAAGTAGCAGCAAACTTTTTATTCCACCCCTAAGATTGCTTCCACCACTCGCCTCATGTTTTCCTTCTTTCCTTTCTTTGCTTAATTATCTCCTCAGGTCTTCTACTTTGACATTGGCGAGAACCGCAGGGGCCGTTTCTTGAAGGTTCTTTCTTTCCTTTTTCTTTTACAAATATCTTCTATCCTCTCTCGTTTCAGTGTTTTCCTTGCTCACTTACACTTACATCTGCTGCTGTTCATTTTCAATGCTAATGACATTTTGACTAGACACATCAGTTTAGCTTTGCATCTGGGTTGCCTCCTCTCCTTAATCAATAATCTTTTGCTTCAGATTTTCTAATCCTAAATATATATTCGTATGTAAACAATTGCTTCTGTGTGTACGTGATTTTTCCCCTTAAAAATGCTCTATGCTTCCCCTTGCATTCTGGATTACTTGGTATTGATAAGTAGATCCTTCATCCTTATTTTGAAGAAATCTTCCCCTGTGCTGACTAGGGTATGGGATTTGATATTTTTCGATATAAATGGTGTACGAAAAGGTATTAGTCAATGACTATTTGATTTCATAGTAAATCGTTGTAGAACCCTCTTTTCTTCAAACTGTGTGCAAGATCAAGAGTTTGATTGTGTAAAGAGGCCCCTGAAATGCCTCAGAAGTTGGATTAGTATGCCCTAAACCCTTTAACGAAAAATTATGGACTTTTATCTCTGCTCCCCGTACAAAAAGATGCATAAGTTTTTGTTTCACGACTCTCATGGTACCGAGAATCACTCTTCTAGTTTAATGTTGCTTTGGAAATTTTATTTTTTCCTAAATGTTGTTTATCCGTGAGATTTTATAGTGCATACTCTCTGAAATGTCATATAGAAGTAGTTTGCCCTCTACTACTTTTTAGCTATTTAATTCAAGGTTTGAATGGTGGATTATGTAGTTAGTGAATGTAATGGTCCTTTAGATTGTTCTGATAGTTTTTGGAAGCAAAGAGTTCAAAGATATTGGAGACAATGGTAAAGATGGAGAATGGTTCATGGTATTATACTTGGTGCATTCTGGCATTTTTGGCTCTCTTTATATGTGAAGTATAGTTGGCTAGCCATCAAAGGTCTTAATTACATGGTGATGCCACGTGCAAACATTTTATGTGTGTTGTCTATGTTTTCCTGAGTGTAGTTAATTGTTTTTTTATCACCTCACTTCTTGTACATTCTTTGTTTCTGTCTCATTATTATTATATTTTTACAGAAGTTTCCTTTATTTTTTCTGTTGAGGAATATAAATTAAGTTTGGGGTTTTTAGTTACTTGCCTCTGACACCACTGGCAATGCCATTAGTTTCTATTATTATTATTTCATATGATGATATAGAGTACCATGTTCAAGTTTGAAAATTTCAATGTAGGTTTATTGGTAGTTTGGTTCACAGAAATATCGGTAGAAATACAGGTAGAGCTTGCATAAACAATGGAAATTTTGGATGGAGCTTTAGGAAATCTCTAGTTCCATACTCAACTGTTTTGTGTGCAAAAAGAAAAATACATAATTAATTTAAATACAAACATTAACTGATGTTTAGCCCAAATTTCATTACAATTTCAGCCCATTTGAATAACTTAAAATAGAACTTGAAAAACCAAGATTTGAAAACCAAAAAAAAAAAAACAAAAAAACAAAAAAACTAGGTAACTAGAATGAGTAATTCCTAATCCTTCTAGCATTTTCGTTTGTCCAGTCTCTCTTTTGGTATTTTTCATATCATGGCAAGCCATTTAACTTTTTCTGCAGAAGGTGGATTGAAAAATTCAGCATTCCCATTTTCCCAAAGACATGTGAATCCAATTCTTTGTGAAATAAACATTCTCCACTTTCATTTTTATTTCTCTATCTTTGCGTTTGCAACAAAGAAAGGGGGAACTCGAGGGAATCTTACAAGTGCTTTGCCTGCAATTGATTGTTGGTGTGACTTGTGAGTTCATGCCCGGTAGAGATGAAGCCAAACCCTGTAAACCCAGCTATATTTCAGTGATATACATCCCTTCATACCATTAGAGATATTTTCTAGAAAATCCAGCTTTTTCTTGGAGTTGTCACCGAAGTCAATGTGGTTTTGATATGTTGCTGAAACTTCAGAATTTCAGCAGCACCCTAGGAAGAGATCTAATTTATTTCCATATCAGTACTCTATAATTCCATCATTCTTTCAGACCAACATCCAGTTTTTGCATTTCTGCTGAAGTCTGATTAAGACTATTGTAAACTATGTTTGTGCTTGACACAACTGTCTAAAAACTATTAGTATAAAGTTTTTTATCTTCTACTTTTAGTAGCTCACGTCCACTATTGGACTGGATGATAATATCATGTGTCTGATGCGTCAAAACTTGTGAAATTTGGCTTCGAGCAGCTTCTGAACGACTTGAATATTTTGTGGCCTTGATATAACATGGAGCCCTGCGCTACTTGTTAAATAGTAGTTGCATTGCATTGTTACTCAACTTCCTCTTACATTGGCTGAAAATCTAATAATTAATAGGAAAGATACCATTTACACTTGTATACTCCAACTAGTTATCATTCTAGTTTGATTTCTATTTTATTTTATTTTCCAACGACTTGGAGCATAGCATATTTCTATTTCCTGTTAAGGTACTTGGCATCAAATGTTTAAGAATTTTTGTGTATGTACGCACCTTTATACGGAGGGATATCTAATAAGGTCCTTAACTAAAGACCTGTTTGTCAACCGTTATATTAGATGTGGATGGAACCCACCAGGCATCTCAGTCATCCATGTATGATTTTTAGTTGAAAAACATACCATTTTGTAAGGTATTTGAAAATAACTCTATATATAATTTCATTATGCATGTATACATTTTTTTGGTCAAAATTATGCATATATACTCAAGCATGCATTTTTTAGTGCCTTCTTTTTATTATTTTTTACCCTGAATTTAGCATGGTGTCATTGAAGGACAAATATAACATGTATTCTTTTGATTTATGTTTGAAAACCTTAATAAATTCTATAATGATTCATTTCTTCTAAAGAAGGATTTGGTTAAGTTGTCCAGTTTGAGTTGTTTGAACGCAATCTGAATCTAGTGCTGATTGTTGTATTTATTGCATCAATACTTTAAAATGTTCATATTTGCAGCCAGATGCTTTACGATGTGGAATCCTAAATAATTTAATGGATTCTTACCTATTAACCTTTTTGTTTATGGAAGCAAGGTGATTCCCAAGATCTAAGATACATGCTACATTGAAGTGGCAAGTGGAACCAACTAGATGTCAAATGTTAAACTCTTGTGCCGAACTGCTAAGAAAACAATAAGGCCACATCACACAAACTAATTCGCATTCTAAATCAATTGATCTTGGGTATTGCTGACTCTAGAGTGTTTTTTGTTTTTATAAAAAATTAATCGTTTAAGGCCTTTGCTTCTTTATTTTGTGCCTGGGAGAAGAAACCCCACAAGCATGGATTTCCTTGTGTACAGGCACAGCAGATCTGTTGCTGAACTCATGCCCCTCTTTTAATCCCGTTCAAAACATGTCCATGTGGGAGTTTGCCATGTCAGGCCTAAACATGCGTACTAAAGAGAGATTTCTCTGCACCAAATTTCTTAGCTCGATGATCCTTCCATTGCAATACACTGAAAAATTTGTTCCTTGTCCAGCTGCCAACTTCTTACTCCATGATTTAAGACCTCACATTTTTCCACTTACATTACATGCATTTTACCAACTTCTCATGTTTTCCCATTGTTGAAGTGGAATATTAGTAATGGAGGTGCACTCACCTGAGCGCCTAAAACTCTGCATCAATGTTACAGCATTTATTTTTAGTTCTTAACTTTGCACCCACTGCTCAATGTTTAGGCACTCTCGGGCACCTATTCTTAGGCATCAGTATACCGCAATTATTAAATAATAATGGTTCTAGGTTTAACTCCATAATCAGGGCATGTAACTCTGGTTTTGGTTCCCTGCCCTGACTTTTTAGTTGTAGGAACTTGAAATATGGCAAAGAGCCGACATTGAGGTGTCAAACCTTTCCATTGAAGTGAGCTCTTGGAGAAGATGGACCTTTTATGGCTTAGGGTAACTTTTATCCATCGAGCTATGACGTTATGAAGCTATCTTTATTGCATGGATGATTGTTTATTATTGTCTTTGCATGAATTCTAACCAGTATGAGGAGAAGACAATTCCAGGGCTAGACTGCAGTTTTTTGTTCTCCAATTTTTTCTGCTCTAATAAATTTTTTTGGTGCAGGTATCCGAAGCTTCTGTTAGTAGAAATCGCAGTACTATCATTGTTCCTGCAGGAAGCGCCCGGGATGAAGGGTGGGCAGCATTTAGAAACATTTTGGCAGAGATCAATGAAGCATCCAGACTTTTTATACTGCCCAATCAGGTGTTCTTGTTTTTCATGCATAAACTTCCTATTTCTGGGTCATATAATTTTCTCTAGTATCTCACACGTCCTGTTAATTTCCACCTGGTTGTTTCCATGCCAAAGCAGCAAAGTTCTGAACCTTCAGAGCGTCTTGTTGGGCTTTCAGATGATGTAGGCGCTGGCTTCATATCTGGCCACAGTAGTCAAACTGCGCCAACTTCTGAACTGAATGTTGACAGATCTGCAGAGTTGCCTGCACAGGATGAAATTGGTAACATGGGGGTATCTAAAGTGATCAGAGCTGATCAAAAAAGGTTCTTCTTTGATCTTGGGAGTAATAACAGGGGCCATTTCCTAAGAATATCCGAGGTATGCTTTAAAAAATAAAAATAAAATATTTCATTGAGACCCTAGGCGGATTTTCTTGTTCAGTTTACTTTTAATTTAAGGTTTCTTACAGTAAATGAAGTCTTAATATCTTTAGAATTCCGTTAAAATTGCAGGTTGCAGGTTCTGATCGCTCCTCCATAATTCTCCCGCTGTCAGGGCTCAAGCAGTTCCATGAAATAGTAGGTCACTTTGTGGAGATAACCAAAGACCGAATTGAAGGAATGACAGGTGCAAATGTTCGGACTGTGGATTCCCCCCAGAGGTAAATGGTTCCCTGGGGTTTGGTGATTAAACAAATAATACCAGTATATCAAGATTGCGTTAGAGGTACAAGTAGGTGTTTGATTAGGGGTGGGATTCTCCTCACAGTTGTGTTCTGTTATTTTCTTCTCTACCTCTATTCTCTCATTCAAGTCTGAAATAATCCGTTTTCTGATTGCTCAACCTAGAATTCGGAGAGGATTTCCATGCTTAATTTAAACAGGCAATAACAGAAAAAAAACAGACCAGATACTTGTTGTAACTTGAGTTTTATAGTGTATCAACCTTCCAACTTAATAATGACCATTCCAGCTGTGCTTTGTTTTATTCAGTAGCACAAATGTATCTACTTTATTTCTAGTTTCATAGCTTGTGATGCAGGTTTTCAATTGTCTTAAGTGTAACCTTGGGGTTGGTGATGTTAGCCTTGAAGCTAAATCATGATGAGGGAAATAACTTGGTTTTGAGAGATATGCTACTCACTGCTGCTGGCAGATTATAGAGATGATTAGCTTTTGCAGCGAGTGATGGCAGCTGTTACTTGAAAATTGTTTAGCTTGAGCAGAAGTGTTAGCCATTCTTGTAATATCATATTCACACTGCTAGTGCTATCCTGCAAGCCCATACTGCTACATATGTTTGTATTTTTCTTTTCCGTTTGTCATTTACGGTAAATTTTCACCGGCCCTGGTACCTTTATATCTTCTGATCATAGCCTTCAATCTTGTCGTTACGTGGATAAACCCGGAGTCAAGTTGACATCAAGAAGGTTAATTGAATTTATAGACACTGGGTAATAGTTCTCTCATTTCTTCCATCAGTATCATCCTGCGAAAAATATAATTGACTGCAACTTTTTATACACCACAAAATGAATGGGAGTTGGAGCCTGAATTTCAGCGTTGAGTATGACCTGTCATAGCTACATTTTACCGTTCATTTCTTGAAAACTTCAAATATCGATTCCCATGTTTCCCAAGTAAAATGAAACGTTTGACCTAAAAGCCGCTTCTCTCTCTGACTACCCTAGGTAGGAACTTCCAGCGCCTTCTCCTTGAAGGGATCCTCATGTTTACTCTCTCTGCTAATCCTAAAGGCGATTTCTCACGTTCCCTATTGGAAGGTGTGTAGAGCTCTTGCTCTTTTGCTTGCGTAACCTCCTTCCACTCTCTTGGTGTTGGTCCTTTGGGGCTTCAGGTTGTGATTTCTCTATGATTGGTTGTTGGGTTCTCTGTTCGGGTTTGTTGAAGCTGATGCTTGGATGGATGTCCTTATGTTGGCGTGGTTCAGTGTTTGGGGGAATTTTGGTCCTGGCGGCAGAGCTGTAAGTCTTTTGTATGCAGCTGTGTTGTTTTGTGTGGTGGCGGTGTCTCCCCTCATTTTTGGGCACGGTGGTGTGAACTGAGCTTTATGCCTGATTTTGGGCTTTTATTGTATTTGAGGTGCGCCTGTGGACTATGTGTGTTGTTTTGTAGGGCTAATTGTGTTTTGATTTTTGTTTTTAGGCTTTTT
>NC_047655.1:72657-90061 GCF_902201215.1 Prunus dulcis | reverse complement strand
AATTGAGCAAATGATTGCAATTGATGAGCTCGAGACTAGGAAAGGAATTAACCAAATTGGACCTCACAACGTACTTGTGATATTTGTTGGGTTTCTCATTTGAAATCAATTACTAGCTTGGTAAATATGTTTAGTGCAACATGCATAGTTCTAATTAATATAATTGATAACGGAACTACTTATTCTCAACGAGGAGATGCTGATGCAGCTTATGAGGCAATGACTTCATATGAATTTATCTTTATCTTACATCTTATGAAAGAACTTATGGAGATCACTAATGATCTTTGTCAAGCTTTGCAATGTCAATCCCAAGACATCATAAATGCCATGAATCTTGTTTCTTCCACTAAAGCACTCATTCAAGAATTAAGAGATGATGGATGGGATTCTTTGCTTACCAAGGTGAATTCTTTTTGTGAAGCACGGAACATAGATATCCTAGATATGAATGCTCGTTATGTTGCAAGACGAGGTAGAGCTCGCCATCAACAAGATGATTTTACAATTAAGCATTATTATATGATAGATATTTTTTATGCTACAATAGATTCTCAACTTCAAGAATGAAATAGCAGATTTAGTGATCAAACAACAGAGCTGCCTATTATGGGGTCGGCTTTGGATCCTCGTGAAGTGAATAAATCTTTTAGGATTGATGATATTTGTCAATTGGTAGATAAGTTCTATCCACAAGACTTTGAAGATCATGAGAAGATAGGTTTGAGAAGACAACTTCAACATTTTGAGAGTGACGTCGTTAGACTTCCAGAGTTCAAAAACTTGTCAAGAATTTCTGATCTATCTCAATGGATGGTAACGACTAGAAGATCAACGACATATCCACTTGTTTATAGAGTGGTTGTGCTTGTGCTTACTCTTCCTGTTTCTACAGCAACTGCAGAGTGATCATTTTCTGCTATGCGTATAGTAAAAACTAGGCTCCGTAACAAGATGGAAGACGAATTTCTCACAGACTCTTTGATTATGTACATCGAAAGGGAAATTGCAGAAAAGTTTAGCGTTGACTCAATCATAGATGGTTTTCGAGATATGAAAGAACGACGAGTGTTATTTTGATACCTAATTGAATAAACAATTATTTTTTGCCTTTAATTTTTCCAAACATTGTTAAGGTTGAAAATTTGAAATTTTTTAATGTCTTGTTTGGTTTATATATTGGCACCCCAACACATAAATTCCTGGCTCCGCCATTGACAGGAGGAGAGTCCCAAATATGGAGATGCAAAGTCTCAGAGATCCCAATAGAAGCAAGCAGTTTGTCTTTTTATTTCATTATACTTTTAAATGGTTTTCGATTAGTTGACGCTCGCTCGCTTGCATAATCATTCCTAAAGTATTATTCTTGAGTTCCTAGATCTATAGCTCTATACACAGAACTTTTTAGCAATAATATCATGAATCAACAAAATCAATAAAAACTTGATCATCTGTTTGGTATTTGCGGAGGGTCAAAGGAGGCCGTTTACATTAGAAGTGGTTGCCATACTACAAGAACGTCAAGGACAATATCAATCTTTACTATCGTCGAGAGAGAGAGAGAGAGAGAGAGAGAGAGAGAGAGAGAGAGAGAGAGAGAGAGGTGGTCCTAAATCACTTAAGATGTAAAGACTCGTCACAGTCTATCTGGGTGAGTGCAAGTAAGCATCACAAACAATATTGGGTTCATCTGCGCATGCATGGACACCACGCCATCTTCTCTGATAGGACTGATTTGTTGATCTAGCTGTTGTTGGAGTTTCTGTATATTAGTAAGTGTTCTTGCACAGAAAGTATATGAGGAAACGATTTAGAGAGAGAGAGAGAGAGAGAGAGAGAGAGAGAGAGAGAGTCTGTTAGGCAATGATTGTTGTCATGCACACACACTGTGTGATCTCATTCTACTTTCAATATATATATTGTAGCTAATACAAAAATGACTCTGCCAATACATTTGTACCAGCCTGTGAGCTGTACACTTGACATGAATCTGGACATGTTAGTCCAACAATATGTGATGGCATATGAGCCATACACCTGGCTAACTAACAATCTAAAGGCCTGAAACAATTTATACTTCAACAGCTGTTTGTTAGGAATGAAAATGTGGGTTTAAACTTCAAATTTCCCTTCTGCCCAAAAAAAAACTTCAAATTTCCCTAGGAAAAAGGGAATGTTTTGGGATAGACCCCTACCTCAAACTCAAAGTGATCTGTCTCTCAGAGGGACCAAAATTAAAAAAATTAAAAAAGAAAAAGATAGACCCCTACCAAACTACTTTTTCAAAGAAAAGGCGTTAGTACGTACTGCACTGCACTGGACTGATGAAAAAAAAAACGCTAGCTCTCATGGAGTCTAACAGGTAAGTCTTTAATTTGGTGCACTCACTCAGACGTAGACACACGACAACACATACACATACACAGAGAAGAAAGACAAATGATGAGTGAAATCCATCGTGAGTGTGTACTTGTAGTATCCATATACATATGGCTATATATATATATATAGGTTTTCCATGTTCACCTAACAATTTTGGTACATTTAAGTAGTTGATCTTATTTTTAATTTGATATGTAATGCATGAAAATATATGAAAAGGGAATATTACATACTCTTTGGTTCTTTTATTTTATGATTAAGAATAAATATATATAAATATATTAGAATTGAAAATTTATTGCATTTTGGAAAGGGTTGATACACATTCATGATCATCAGCCACTCCATTGCTTAATGACCATTCCTTTTTGTTGTACCGTACACTAGTACGAACTCCTATTTATACATAGTACGTAGATGATGAGATCAGAGTTTAGGCGCCGGCGCTGTATGGAGGGGGCTTAGGCAAATCCTTGACAATGCCGCAGACGAGGGCGTTGTCTGGCAGGTTGTACTCGTCCCTGAGGGAGCGTGCTGGAGAGAGAATACTCACGTAGAACTGTTGTCCAAGGTAGCGCCTCTCGGATTGTTCTGACCTCACATTCCACATTCCAGCATTGTCGAAGGTCAACATGATGGCAGCCCAGGATTTGGGGAACACCTGGATGGTATGTCTGCTCACACCGTCCAAAAGGTTGTAGTTCTTTCTCTTTTCTGGGGCCCACCTCCCGGGCTCAATGCTGCATGCATGCGGTGCAAATAGTCATTCATTAGTTATTGAACTAATGACAATAATTTTAAAAAAATCCCAAATCTAAATTACTTACGCCACCGCAAAGAAGGAGTATCCATCCAAATTCCACGACTGAATGCTCTTCTCGTGGTTCTCAAAGATGATCTCCACGAAGTTACGGAAGGTCTGGTTGACAACGTTGGGTGCCAAGGTGACCTTGTCTTCAACTGTGGCGGGGGGATCATCCTGGATGGTGTCGTACTTGAAGACCTTGTCAGCAACTCCATAGTACTCAGCCAGCTTGAGTGGGGTTTCGGGGTCCACGTGGGAGACTCCGTTGATAGCATAGCGGAGCTTGCCATCGACCTTGATGGCGGAGTTGACGATCTTCATGGTGCGGGTGATGTTGATCTTGCCATAGTGGTAAGAGCCCTGAGGGTTAGGCCTGGCAGCACTGGCAGTGAGGTTCCAGCGGAAGGAACGGAACTGGTTGAGAGACCAGGCCCATCCTACAGGAGCCTCGGGGAGCTCGGGGGACGCTGGGCCATTACCATTTTCGTAGCGCATGATGCCTTTGCCGGTCAACACCTTCTTGGTGAATCGGGTGGAGGCCACCATGTAGTAGTCCTTGGGGTCTTTGTCGGCAGTCACAAGCACCGAGAAGCATTGTCCCACGTGCACATCAAGCGACTCGTAGGTGTTCTGCACGGTGTGGGAGCCCTCCATCTCAACAAGCTTCATTGGGTGGCCTTGGATCCTGAAGTTGAGGGAGTTCTTGAGCCCCACGTTGCAGATCCTGTACTTGTAGGTCTTGCCTGGCTTCATGGTGAAGAGGGGCTCGTCTTTGCCGTCTCCCTTTGCTGATTTGCCGTTGATGATGACACCGTCAGGCCTTGCCATGGAGCGACCGCTGTCCAAGTGTTTCTTGAGAGCGGTGTGGCCTTTTGCGTACCAGTCACCGATGAGGACAGTGTAGTCATCCTCTGGATCAGCATAAGGAACGGGGATCAGCAGGCGACTGTTGATGCGGAGGCCACCGAAGCCACCGGATGCCCTGTGCATGGCAGTGATGGGATAGTAAAAGTAGCTCCCAATCTGGTCCTTGACCTGGAAGCGGTAGGTGTAGTTCTGACCAGGGGGGATGGGGCACATGGTTCCAAGGGTTCCATCTTGCCATGAGTTCTTCCTCTGTTGGACACCGCTCCTGCATGAATTAATTCCATTTTATTGGAGAGGTGGTCAACAAAGTAGTCAATAAATAAATTTGATACAAATAGTTTTATTAATTAAATTGGAATATGTAAATCAATGAACGCGTAAGTTCATATACGTACCATGTGAAAAGGAGTGGTTCATCAAGGTTATTGAAGACGTTGAGCACGATGTTGTTGTTGCTGGTGGAGTTGATGTTGGGTCCCGGAAACTGGCCATTGATGAGAATTCCTTGTTGGGGGACTCCGAGGGGAGAGATGGTTCCGTAGGTGACATTCCATGTGAAGTACAGGTAAGGGTCTTCACCCTGGACCACCGATATTACGCCGGCGGAGAGGCAGAGCAACAGCATATACATCACGGAACTCATGTCTCTTATTTCACCACTATTCAACCCTTTCCTCAAGCAATTATTATTTCTGTCCCTTATATTTATTCGAAGAAGAAGATACTTGGTGCTTCTTCTACGATCTTCATCCTTCCCAACCCTTCCCTTTTATACACCTCTTTCACAATTTCTCAACCATTCAAACTTTCCGGGATCGTCTCTCAACTCACCCGTCTTTCTTGTCCCTTACTTTGCGCCCGCCCTTTCATTTTCTTTTCCTCTCTTGTTCCCTTTAGACTCTATCTCTCTCAAACGCATGCACCAACAACCAAGACTACGTCAGGAAATTCCACAAATCTCGGCTCAGGCTGGACCTGGGAATTTCTTCTGCACCTTAAAATATTATGCGGGGTGAAATTCTGCACCCTTGGATACGATTAGGCCATGAACCGGGGCCGTCCAAATGCAATATTATCATGTGCGAAAATAACAAATGGAGCCATCGTTAATTTAGTATGTCTTTACTAAAGAAAAAGAATGTTTGCTCTTTCTGTTTGGCTGTATTTGCTATTTCAGTTTCTTCTCAAGTTCAAAAATCAAAATGATCAGAAAAGTACCAAATATGAGCAACGCTGCTTTTATGTACTATCTAAACCACATTTGGTCATAATTATCTTTATGGAGAAAATTAAATTTTCATCTCATACGTACGTGTTGGATAATTACTTTTAATGGGAGATTTTCATCTCCATGTTGATAAAATAGATAAAATATATTGATGTAACATTAATATTAAGTCTTAGAAAATATGTAAGATCCCACATTAACCAACGGAGAGGGAGCGATTTGCCTTATATGTGCACACCCGCATCCATCTAGCACGAGCCCTTTTGGGAGCTCACTGGCTTCGGAGTCGTAGGAACTCTGAAGTTAAGCGAGTTGGGGGCTAGAGCAATCTGAGGATGGGTGACCCACTGGGAAGTTGCTCGTGAGCTCCCAGAAACAAATCCATGCGGGCAGAGAGGGGGGCCCAAAGCGGACAATAGTGTGCTACGGCGGAGCCGATCCCTGAGTGTGACAATTTGGTATCAGAGCCACTCTGCCGTGTGGTGCGAGTGTGCCGACGAGGACGTCGGGCCCTAAATGGGGGTGGATTGTAAGATCCCACATTAACCAACGGAGAGGGAGCGATGTGCCTTATATGTGCACACCCGCATCCATCTAGCACAAGGCCTTTTGGGAGCTCACTGGCTTCGGAGTCGTAGGAACTCTGAAGTTAAGCGAGTTGGGGGCTAGAGCAATTCCAGGATGGGTGACCCACTGGGAAGTTGCTCGTGAGCTCCTAGAAACAAATCCGTGCGGGCAGAGAAGGGGGCCCAAAGCGGACAATATCGTGCTACGGCGGAGCCGATCCCGGGGTGTGATAATTTGAGCTGACAGGACCAGCCCCGAAATTCCCGAAAATCGGAGCGAATCCCGTCTCGTTACCGACATCTCCCCAATGCCGGGCCCATTTACTAAAAAAAAAATCGAGACTTTCTACCAAAATTTTGGCAGAGCCTCCACTGTAAATTGAACATTCCCCCAAAAATTCAACCTGCTCAAAAACACAGTTTAAAGTACCCAACCAGCAGCATGCTTTAAAGCAAATAAACAATTTACAACAAAGGCCTCCAGCCTCAATGATCAAACCCTAGCAAGGGCGATAACAGAGCATATCTAAGGAATTTAAATACAACAAAAACAAAGTTCAAGGAAAACAGAATGAAGGAATCCTACGATGGCTCAAAGCTCGTGAGCACACGATCCGGCTCAGCTGCGGAGCTCAGTCGACTACTGGCTGGGGGCGGAAAACAGAAAAATGTGAGTGAACAAAAATAAAGTTCAGTTTAGTGTAAACCAACATAATATAACCCCACTGTTTAATAAACCAAGCAAGAAATCCGAATGCATCCCAAATCATCAAAATCAAATAAATATTTATATAAGTCAAAACCAAACCAAACCAATGCCGGATGCCAAGTCCGAAATCCAAACAGAACACTAAACAAACCCACCAATTAAATATTATAAGTCCCAAACCAAACTCTCGAAAGCGTACCCATTGGCACGACCGGCAAGGAAGTATCCTCACCGAAAAACAAGAATGAATGAATAGTTATATACATATGTAAATATATATATATATATAATATAAGAGATATATATACATATATAATAATAATATAAATATGACCAACACCTAGTTGTACCGGGGAAACAATCCAACTGGGGGATTGTTTGACTAGTCACCATGGCAGAGTCCCCATGAAGAGTCCTCAATTCACCATGTAACTAGGGAACGAGCCGTCCAACCGGGGGACTAACTCTCAGCCGGCACGTACAGTCGATACCCTCAAAACTTGTACGTCTGTGACCAGTCCTACGCGCGCAGACTACCCAATCAAGGGTCTACAGCAACATCCCGTCAAGGATGCCCCGAGTATCTCAAGTATCCGTATCCAAGTTCCAAATCAGGGGAGGTACATAGGGTAGTGCTTATAGCACTCCAAACTGACATTCTATACTCATCACTTTCCAAAATCTCATCTCAACAACCCAAGTACCCCACACATAGCCAAACATATATATAAATTCTCAAAATCCATATACATACTCAAGATACTCAAATATGTCAAAACCCAAATATATTACCAATACTTTATGAAAATAAAGAATTTAACTATTAAATATAACATGCATTTCAATGACTATTTAAATCATATGCATAAAATTCTCATTATAAAACCATGCTTATAAGTTGAAAACAAAGTCCACTCACAAGTAGTCCCACACTGCCTGACCCTGAGAGGGTCCCGCCTGCTGCGAATGCGTGGTCGGAGTACCTATTTCAGAATACAAATACGGGATTAATATAAAGGGTTTCGAATGAGAACTTGAATTAAAAATCCTAATTTCCCGGGTTTCTAGCGAGTGTACGAAGAACGGAACAAACTGGAAGTTCCTAAGAGTTCCACAAGGTTTAAGACACAAGTCCCGTAAGTTTGGTCCAAAAAGGACGGTTAGATCGCTCACGATCGAACGGTTATCGAAAAATCTTCAAACTTTAAATTATTGAATCGGAACATCCGGGGCTCCGATTCATGATCCGTGAAATCCTACTCGTTCCTAGGAAAGTCTAGAGTAACATATATTGGAATGGAGTCGATCCAACGGTCCGAACCTATCGAACCCGGATAACGCACAAAATGCGAAAATCCGTTCGATAGTCATACGATGTCCGAATTGAGATCCGTAAAATCCTACGCACTCGTGACAACCAGGAGATCGCATTGGGACAAAAATTCACGTTTGCTACAGTGCCCACGCGCCGCCACACGCGCTGGCAGCGCGTGGGTGTCCAAAGCGATAACCCTTCGTCGGAAAAACTCAACACCTCGGCTCAAGACTCCTATCCTAGGTACAACACCCTATTTGGAGTCACTTTTGTTCTTGGGCCTACCCCAAAAACTGGCCGGAAGTGGCCGGAATCGGAAACCCAAAACCGGCCGAAACCTAAGTTGAAATTCAGTTAACCTACGCTCAAAATTAACGAAATCCTACCCAACCATCAGCTAGAGCATGGAAAATAGGTAGAAAACCATACCTTACTCGTCAAATTTGGTGGAGAAATGAGAGAGAACGAGAGGCCGAAAGTCAAAACTGCTACGTTTCGTGGCTGTTTCCGGCGACCACGACGGCGGATCGAGGTGGTGGTGGGGTGGAATGGAAAGTAGGAAGTGTGGTGGTTCCAACGGAACCGGTGCCGCCCCAAGTGGCGGCGTGTGGCGGCGGTGGCGACGGAGGGAAGTTGTGCCGTCGCAAGCCAAAAAATGAAAAAAAAAGGGATGGGGTTTTCTGGTTTCGCAGGAGAGAGAGAGAGAGAGAGAGAGAGAGAGAGAGAGAGAGAGAGAGAAATCTGGTTTTTTTTTAAAAAAACAACTTCGAAATATTTACGGTTTTGCCATTGTCAATGTTTTGATCGTAACTTATTCGTTACAACTCCGAATCAAGCCCACTACATGTCTACGGACTCAACTCAAAACGATCTACCCAAAAATACCAGCCACTGCCCCAAAATCTATCCGGGTAATAAAATGACCAAAATACCCCTACCTCAAGGGTAAATCCGTAAATTCAAAAATTAAATAACTTGAGAAATTTAATTTAGGAATTTAGTTTAGAGTCGGTTACAATTGCGATACAACTTTTTGTCGTCAACTTATACAATATTGGTTATAACAAACTAACTCTTCCTTAACTAATGGTAAATATTGTTGATCCCACAAATTTTCCTTGCTTAAGAAAAATTAGCTTATTCGCACACGTTTCCGCTCCTGCAAGAGGCTTTTTAAAAAAAAAATTAAATTTATTTTAGAATCAAAAAAGATAATGGGTAGTTGTGTTCTATAAAAATTGGATTCATTATCTGATTTTTTTTAAAAAAATTTAATATGAAAAAAAAATACGAATTTACCATATTATCCTCATTTAATTAATAATTTCAATTCTTAAAGTTTGCATTAACCAAGGGTATTTTCTGATATTTCGAATGTTTCACCATTCTCTGCCTTTTGCTTTATATATATTGATGTTAAAATAGGAGACACATCATTAAATAAGGATAAATAGCACATTCACAATATTTTTAAGATTACACTCTTGTTCCTGGCTTTCACGTGGAGTTTCGAATGTTTTCATCAGCTGCGCTATATACTCTTATGGTGTTATAATAAAACATCTTTTTTTTAACCAAAAAAATTATTTAAAAAATACATGTTTTGCAATTACCCAAGAAAATAGGAGTCAGCCCATCTTCAAAACTTTAGGGCCTTCTGGATTTATTTTATATATTAGCCCCTTGGCCCATGTGTCAATTGGTTTTATTTTTTATTTTTTATTTTATTTTTAGAATTAAGAAAAGATAATATGGGTAGTTATGTTCCATAACAGTAGGACATATTATCAAATTTTGTTTTTAATTTTATTTTTTTAAATATCAATTATTAATGTTTGAATTAACTAAAGGCATTTTTTGGTATTTTGAATGTTTCACCATTCTCTGCATTTTGCTTTATACATATAGATTAAAAAAAAATTTAAAATTTTTTTAAAAATAAAAGAGCAAAAGAATAACAAAAAGTCGCAATTGACACATGCTCACGTTCGTGTGTAAATAAACAAAGAGGAATCCATGAATAGAAGTCATTTTCCATTTCTTCTTACACCCAACGCTTGTAAGTAAACGTGACAAACTTTAGTGAAATTATTTCTAATTAAAGGAGGAAAACTAATTAAAAGTGTGTTTAATTAGTGTGGAAAAATATGATCGTTCTGGGTAATATAAATAGTTTTTATATTTTCTTTGAACATATAAAACACCATCATCTTATGGATTATATGAGATCACGAGTCTTTGCATTTAGTGTTCATGCATTTATCTGCATTTCACAATATATGAACCATTTTAATAATCTAACCGTTTAAAATATCACACATTAGCAAATCTTGAAAAATCTAATAACAAAAAAACTTTAATTCAATCTAAAAAATTTATAAAAAAAAATTACAAAACTAGAAAGCCGATTCCCCCTCCCAACCGCCTACCCACTCCCACGCCACCCAAACCGCCGCACTTCTCTCAAAACACTGTTTTCTTCCGATGTCCCAGTCGATGCAAGGACCGTGGGGTGGGGATGAGACTTGGCGTGTGGAAAACAACTCCCCTTTTCCCTTCCCCTTTACCACAACAAGCCCCACCAAATACGGCTAAACCACAATGACCCCCAAAGCTATCTTCTTCTAGTCAAGGGACGAAATCCACCAATCAATTATTGGCTCTGATTTAGGGAGAAGAAGGACCCACTATAAATGAATGGGAAGGAAGATTGGAGCAGCCTAATCTGAGCTCCTTTTGCCAAAGAAGTTATAGCCCCTTCCCCCTATGGCGGTGGAAAGGGCGTGATTTTTTAGTTTTATTTATTTAATTTTTTAACAATAAAATAATTGTTAATTTAAAAACAATTTTCTGATGAAAAAAAAGCTTATGTGTCATGTCTTAAACAATTGGATGATTTTAATAGTTCAAATATTTTGATATACAAATGCTAAATGCAGAGATTCGGAATCCGATTATATTATGCTAAATGATAGACATTTGTTTGTTTTGATCGAATTCATGACAGACTAAATAGTAAATTTACCATGACTCTAGGTCTCTATATAGTAGGGAGTAAATAGTAAATTTACCACGTGTCTATAGGGCTCTATGTAGCTAAAGAGTAAAGAAAAGAGATGAGACTTTGTAATTACAAAATATATATATATATATATATATATTTTATATGTATATATATATATTTTATATGTATATATATGATGAGGAAAATCATAAATGGGCAAAATGAACTGGGAAAATGTAATTAAGAAAGAGATTATAACATATAAATAAAATGGAAGTACAAAAATGTAATGGCATATTCATTTCTCTCTTTTTTTATTCTGATAGGAAAATGTAATGGCATAATTCTAGAGAGTTGATGCACACATAATGAGGCAATCTTTTATGTTGTGCCAAACCCTTCTTATTCTTTACCATTCTTCTAACTCTCTTTGCTTAAATTGGCTGCAAAGAAATACAAAAAATCTTAATGATGATCTCTCTCTCACACTCACTCACACGTGTACACTTTTCCGGATCGTCGCTGTCCCTCTCTACTCTGTATCTGTAACATAGTGTGAAGCGGCATGGCATGGCGGTGAAATATGTTACATGCTGTACGGTGTGGGCTTGGGCATGTCCTTAACGATGCCACAGACAAGGGCATTGTCTGGCATGTTGTACTCGTTTCTGAGGGAGCGTGCAATATTTTCAACGTCCACGTAAAACTGTTGTCCTAGGTAGCGCCTCTCCGGTTGTTCAGACCTTATGTTCCACATTCCGGCGTTATCGAATGTCAACATGATGGCAGCCCAGGATTTGGGGAACACTTGGACACTGTACCTGCTCACAGCGTCAAGGAGATTGTAGTTGCTTCTCTTTGCTGGGGTCCACGTGCCGGGCTCCGAGCTGTAGAGGGAGAATGATTAATTTCCTTTAATTAGCTTAATTAGATAGATAGGTATAATAAATAGATGAACTTACGCGACGGAAAAAAAGGAGTATCCATCCAAATGCCATGTCTGAAGGCTCTTCTCCGGGTTCTCAAAGATGATCTCAACGAAATCTTTTATGGTTATGTTGACAACATTGGTTAGCATGGTGATCTTGTCTGCCGCTGTGGCTGGGGGAGTATCCTTCATGGTATCGGACTTGAAGACTTTGTCGCAAACTTTATAGTAGTCAGCCAGCTTGAGGGGAGTTTCAGAGTCCACGTGGGAGATTCCGTTGATGGCATAGCGAAGCTTGCCGTCCACCTTGCTGGCGGAGTTGACGAGCTTGATGGTGCGGCTGATGTTAATCTTACCATAGTGGTAGGAGCCCTGAGGATTAGGCCTGGCAGCACTGGCAGTGAGGTTCCAGCGGAAGGAGCGGAACTGGTTAAGAGACCAGGCCCATCCTACGGGGGCCTTGGGGAGTTCAGGCGAGGCAGGGCCCTTGCCATTTTCGTAGCGGATGATGCCTTTGCCGGTGAGCACGCTCTTGGTGAAACGGGTGGAAGCCACCATGTAGTAGTCCTTGGGGTCCTTGTCGGCAGTCACAAGCACGGAGAAACATTGCCCGAGATGCACATCCATGGAGTCGTAGGTGTTTTGGACGGTGTGGGAGCCCTCCAATTCAACAAGCTTCATGGAGTGTCCTTGGATCCTGAAGTTGAGGGAGTTCTTGAGCCCCACGTTGCAGATCCTGTACTTGTAGGTCTTGCCGGGCTTCATGACGAAGAGGGGCTCGTCTTTGCCATCTCCCTTTGAAGATTTGCCGTTGATGAGGACCCCATCTGGCCTGGCCATGGAACGACCGCTGTCCAATAATTTCTTTAGTTGGGTGTGGCTTTTGGTATACCAGTCACCGATGAGGACAGTGTAGTCATCCTCTGGATCGGCATAAGGCACGGGAATGAGCAGGCGACTGTTCACGCGGAGGCCACCGAAGGCACCGCCTGCCTTATGCATGGCAGTTGTGGGATAGTACATGTAGCTCCCGATCTGGTCCTTCACTTGGAATTGGTAGGTGTAGTTCGTACCAGGGGGAATGGGGCACATGGTTCCAAGGGTTCCATCTTGCCATGAATTTTTCCTCTGCTGGATACCGCTCCTGCAATAATTAATCACAATTAATTAAATAAAAACTTATTAATTAATTATAGGATATATGTGAATCGAATTAGCTAGGTACGCACCATGTCACAAGGAATGGCTCGTCAAGGTTATTGAAGACGTTGAGCACGATGTTGTTGTTGGTGGTGGAGTTGATGTTGGGTCCAGGAAATTGGCCATTTATGAGAATGACTTGCTGGGGAACTCCCAGAGGAGAGAGGGTTCCATAGGTGACATTCCATGTGAAAAAAAGGTAAGGGTTCCCACAGTGGACAACCGAAATTGTCCCAACTGAGAGGCACAGCAGCAGCATAAGCATCATCCCAGACATCTTGCTCTCTCTCTAGTTCAAATGCTCACACAATACGTAAAGCCAATCTATGTATCACTTAATATTTGAAGACGATGTTTGATTTGGTGTACTTAGTATCTCCCCCACCCTACTCTTATATACATGCCATTGACAATTCTCGACCATTCAAATCCCCCGCTATTGTCTGCAAAGCTTACCCTTCTATCTTGCCCCTTGCAATGCGCCCTTCCTCTCATTTTTTTACTCTTCCACATCCCTACAGACCCTCTCTCCCTTTGACCGTGTCCAGCCCTTTTTCATAACAGTAATGCTATATATATATATATTTTTTTTTGATGATAACAGTAATGCTATTTAGATGCATAAGATTGATCACATTAACTGACCACTTATGTGGCAGTTAATATGTATATGCCACGTTATTTAAATGTGGTCAACTGTGTTTTTCTTTTTTCCTTTTTAAATTAAATAATTTATATTTTCAATTTTTCGTCTTCTTCGTTGTATCCCTTTGGTTGCCTTCTCCTTCCCTTTTGGTATTTTCTCATCCTCCTGCGATCTCTCTCCAGAAAGAAAACCAATTCTTTGATTCAACAAACCCAACTCTGCAAATCAACTAATCAAGAAAATCCAACTCAAAAATCTAAATGCCTATTTCACTAGCTATCTAGAAAATCCGAATTGATTTTGAGATCTCATATTCTCTGGTCATGTGTATAAGAATTAAAAAGAATTTTAAAGCTTTAGTGTGTTGCTAGGGATGGGGTATTAGCTTTCCAATCAAATGGGCAGTCTGGTGAAGGATCGAAGTCTAACAATTCTCAAAATATGAACTATTTTTATTTTAAAAATGAATGTTCTTCCAAGATGGATTGATGCGATTTGTCGGGTTTCTCGCGTGGCTTGGTGGTACTCCGAGATGTGGCAAGCAGTGCGCTGGTGTTACTGGGTAAGGGTAGATTTGATGGAGGAAGAGAGTGTTGAGTAGAGAACGAAGCTGCAGCCTGCTGCTGCGTAAAGATGCTAGGGTTAATTATAATTAATTATAATTTTGTTGTTTTTAAGGATTATTAAAAAAAACAAGTAAATAAAAATAAAATATACATGAGAATATACATTAATGGGAAATAAGCTGATATAATCACTTTTTAAAAGTGGTATTCTGAAATAATCAGCTTACAAATTGTGTTCTCAAATAATCACTTGTGGACGTGAAATGACCAAACTGCCCTCCATATAAAAGCACATGTATCAACCCGTTATTGGCCTTTTCTGAAAGGGAACTTGTCTGAACTCAGCTCAACTCTCTCTCCTCTGTGTTGGAAGGTTGGCAAAAATTGGGGGAAATCCAGGTTGCGAGACATGTTCCCACTGAGCAATCCAGTTCGCAACCCATGCATCGTCCTAACCCAGATGTCCTCAAACTTGGGACCCTAGTTTGGGCGCAGCGAAGCCGGAAGGCACGGCGTCCATTGTTGACCTCCAGATCTAGCTGACTGCTGCGATTCCACAGAGAAGGGAAAGTGGCGACTTCCGGTGTCGTTGTGAACGGATGTGAGTTGTGATATTGGTTTGGTAGTGTATGTGTATTATGAAATCGTTCAGCCCCTTTTCACCACAGAGGGCATAAAAGCTTAAATTTTCAGTTTGCACTTGTTGTGATATGTTGAAATTCATAGTTTGTGATATTATCTGCAGTTGGAGCTGTCTGGTGAAGTTGAATTTTGTTTAAAATTGACTGAATGCGTGTATAATGTAGTGCAATGTGTTTGATAATGGTGAAAATAACAGCACACAAAAAAATCATAGGTTAACTTTGTCTGGCCTACAAATTTGTAAATACGGCTAGTGTTAGGCTCAATTTAGATGCTAATGTGGGGAATTTATTGGCATTCTGGGTTTGTTTTGGTAAGAAGTATAGTTTGTGTGTGTTGGTTTCGAATTTGGTAATTAAGCTTGTACTACATTATACGCTTTCTGCTTCCCTGATCCTTTTGTTGAAGGTGTTTACATTTGTGCAAAAGACTTGGAGGGTTAGAGGGTTCATATTTCTGCCATTGTATGTGTATGTTAGTTTGTTAATAACTTGGAACCCACAGATATCATCTTCAAAATCAGAGAAAAAACAAAAAGGAATAAAAGTTAATTGTTGAAGCAGCTACAATTAACTTTTGAAGATTTGAGGATTTAGAAGATGATATGTGTAGTGGAATGATTGTTGTGCATGTTTTTATTCATCTATTTTGTATTTTTTAGTGTTATGAATCGGTGTAGTAATTATTTATGTTTTTTGCAGAAATGGATACAGTTGGAATTTTGGTATGCTACAATGGAAATTGGGTTAAGAAGGATAACATTGAGAGTTATGAAGGTGGGGAGGCTAAAGGCATAATAGTGTCACGGAACGTAACGTTTTCCGAACTTGTTGAACGAATTTATAAGATCATGGATGCAGAGCCCACGAAATATAGTGTCACATTGAAGTATTCAGTTCCTGTATCCGCATCTGTCAGTAAGCAGATAAGGGTTGAAGACAATGATGATGATCAATATTTTCTCAAGTACAACACAGATGTTATGGCCTCTAAAGTAACCCCTTTAGTAGCAAGCTTGAAAAATATCGAAGGGCATGGTATTGAAGGGTGCAATGGCATTGTAAGCGTGGAGAGTAGCAATGCTCCTGCTACCTTTGTTGTGGAACGAAGAAATGTGGCAATTTCGAACAATGAAACTGAAAATGGTGGGAATGGTTTTAATTGGAGTGATTGGGTTGAAGAAGTTCATTTTGAAAGCGGTGAAAACATAGTTGCTGATTTCAATCAACCTAGCAATGAAGAGGAACCATACTCTGCACCAATTGTGCATCCTCATGAGGACAGCGGTGCGGAACCCTCCACTGTGCAGTGTAGACAGGTGCAATCTGAACCTCCCCGGCAATCAAGTTCGAGTGAAATGCATACAATTCGGGGTGATTCGAAGCATGGTGAGAGTGTGGAATATATTGGTTATGGTGGAGGACTTTCGTGCATAAATTGGGAAGCAAATTTGAAGGTTGGCCGAGTGTATCCAAATAAGATTGCCATTTTAAAAACCATCAGTTTAGCAGCAATTAGAGGCCACTTTCGGTTCAGAACAGTCCAATCTGGGAAGCGTCGGTTTTGTGTTCGCTGTGGGCAGGTGCCTTGCCCTTGGAAACTTCGGGCATATAAAGTTGGATTACATGAGTTTAAGGTTGTTAAATACGATCCACTTCATGAATGTGATCTGAGGTTTGTAAGCAATCACCATCCTCAAGCTACGGCCGAATTGGTGTCTGACTGTGTTAAATGGAGATTTCAGGATGCGCGCAGCATTTATACTGCAGCTGATATAAAGACAGATGTGAAAAAAAAAATTTGGTGTCAGCATAAGCTACTCTACGGCTTGGAGAAGCCGAGAGTTAGCTTTAAAAACAATGAGAGGGTCTGCAGAAGAGTCGTATTCCCTTCTCCCTTCCTATTGTTATGAGTTGGAGCGTACAAATCCGGGAACTTTGACATACATTGAGACTGATGCAGCCGACCACTTCTTTTATTTTTTTATGTCCATTGGTGCATGCATACGAGGATTTAAGTCGTCAATGCGGCCCGTGATTGCTGTTGATGCTACCCATTTGAAGTGCAAGTATAAAGGTGTTTTGTTTGTTGCGACCGCATTTGACGAAAATCGCAACATATATCCTGTTGCCTTTGGGATTGGAGATTTGGAGACCGATGCAGCATGGGAGTGGTTTTTGAGAAAATTACATTGTGCAATTGGTGATTGCTCGAATCTTGTTGTCATATCTGATCGCAATGTTAGCATACAACATGGGTTGCGTAGAGTTTTTCCTAGGGCAAGCCATGGTATTTGCTTTTATCACTTGAAGGGCAATATGAAAGCCTCATTTCACTTGAAGCAACGGGATCCGATATTGGGGTATTTTATAAGGGCAGCGAAGTCTTATCGTCTAGCGGAGTTCAATCGTCACTTCTCGATGATAAACAATGAGCGAGTGCGAAATTATCTACTACGTGCAGGCGTTGAGAAGTGGTCACGGGCCCACTGTGATGGACGACGCTATAATGTGATGACAACGAATATTGTGGAGTCCATTAATTCA
>NC_047655.1:46410-72647 GCF_902201215.1 Prunus dulcis | reverse complement strand
TAGCCAAAAGTAAAATATTAAAATGTACAAGAATTGCAATATTAAGCCCATGCCCATGGGCCATGGTAGTTGTAGTGGCTGTGGCTCCATGCCATCAAGGAAACGTAAAAGGAAATGCAAAAAGTATGATGATCATTTCAGGGCAGAGAAGGACAAAAGAGAACAAAATCCGGCCTTCGGTTGTGAAAAAGGCCACAGAAAATAAGACTCATCGGCAGCATGAGGGAGGGACGATCATCCTGACCCACCATGTTGTGATTGAACCCTACAAATGTGCAAGCCCCACAACACAGTTTACTCATTCGTGTCCCATCGCAGCACTGATCCACTGTCCACATGCAAAGTGCTCTACCCGTGGGCCACTCTTCACATACTCTCACGCAAAGGTGAAAATTGTAAGATCAAATTTAACCAAGGCAAAGACCCCTTGTTCCTAACTCAAACAATACAAGCTACAACTATTACCCAGAATTGAAGAACCAATAAAAGATCATGTCTTTGTCTTTTATGAGAAAAAGTTTACAGGGGAGGCTACACATCCCATAGCTAGGGCATACAAAGGCCTCTTTGAGAACTTACAGAGGTGGTCTTAGCTCTTTTTTTGGTTTTTACATATTACCGAACAAGAGGAATTATCGACAGCAAGACTCGAATCTAGATCTCGATTGCGAAAAAAACGATTCTTATCAACTCAACCAACCCTCATTGGCAAATCATGTCATTTTTCTATTACTTGCAAAGTTGGCAAAGATTTATTAGTTTCAATTTGGTCTAATTTTATGAGCTATCTGGCACATTAGGAAAAAGAAAATGATGGTTAAAAGAGACCAACTAACAATAATAAGCGTGGAGCAACATAATAAAATATCATCATTCGTGCACTACGCCGAATAATAATTAGTTCCCGCTGCCCATTAAACCTGTAAGCTCCGAACGATCGATCCACAGTCCCAACCAATAACAATTAATTCAAGCTTCTACAATAGCCCAAATCTAGGCATAAATAAACCCAGCTGCATTATATGCCTTCAACAAAGAATACCAGTCAACCCAAAACACGACACATCAGATTCTGACTCACAAACGACAAAACCACGTAATTCAATTCACACAACTGCATACAAACAAAACAAAACAAACAGAGGAAGAAAAGAAAAAACTCACCGCGAAGAGCAGAGGCCAAGCTGCCATGAGAAATGAAATCACTGATCAGAAGCTTCTCATCCGGAGCCCAATAATAAGCTCTCAATTTCACAACATTCGGATGTTTCACTCTCCCAATCGCCTGAACCTCGGCCGCAAACTCCTTGTACCTCTGATCACCGCCCTCACCCAATCTCCTCACAGCCACAGGGATGCCATTGCCGAGCACCACTTTGTACACGATCCCCAACCCGCTCTTGCCCAGCACATAAGCCGAAGCTCTCAGAAGCTCGTCGAGCTCAAACGTGAACCCTTTGTCGATGGCCACGAGATCTCCCTCCCCTTTTCCCCTCTCTGCTTTTTCTGGGTCGCCCTGTTCCGAATCCTCGTTCCCAAACTCGCCATTGATGCAAGCGCAAGAACAGAGTTGACAGAGATGAAGCTTCTCGTTCCCTCCAAATTTGCTCTTCCCTGTACAGCTACAGCCGTTCGAATTATCTTTTCTTTTCCAATAGATGTAAACGACGACTAGCCCAATAAACGCCACTCCCGCCGCGTCAGCCACCGATATTAAGATAATCAAACCCGGACTCAAACCCTTTCTCTGACCGTTTTCGGATCCGGGTCCCGAATTCGGATTACCGGGCGAGCTCTGCCCCGGGTTCTTACAAGTTTTCTGAAGCGGAAACCCGCATAGCAGAGGATTGTTCAGAAACGCAGTAGGCCCCTGATTCGAAAACGACCCCGTTTGGGGAATTTCCCCGCTCAAGTTATTGTTTCGGAGATCGAAACTCACCGTCACCGGTAAATGGCCGAGAGATTTCGGAATCTTGCCCGATAAGTGATTATACGAGAGGTTGAGGGTACCGGACAGGGACTTCAACTCGCCGAAATCCTCCGGTACCGATCCGGTGAACTCGTTCGAGGAGAGGTCTAATTGGATTAGATTCTCCATATCGGACCAAATTCCCGCCGGAATTTCGCCGCTGAATCTGTTCCTCGCGAGAATCAACCGCTGCAATTGCTTGCAGTTCTTCAAGTACTCTGCTTGGAGCGAACCGGAGAGAGAGTTGTTGGAGAGGTCGAGGTTCTGGAGGCGGGGGAGGTTGCAGATCGAGGGAGGGAGCGAACCAGAGAGGTTGTTACCGTAGAGGAAGATGCTGTGGAGTGAGGTGGCGTTGAAGAGCTGGGAAGGGATAGAGCCGTGGAAGTTATTGCTGTGGAGGTTGAGCCGCCGGAGATAGACTAGGGTTCCGAGCTCGGACGGAATATACCCGCGGAGATTCTTGCCGGAGAGCGCGATTCCGACGACGCGGGGTTCCGGGAAGCCGGTGACGTTCATGCAGGAAATGCCGGTCCAGTGGCAGGGGGTGTCGTCGGTGTCGAGCCAGTCGGAGAAAGCGGAGCCGTCGGATGGCTGTTCGACGGCTGATTTTAGAGAGAGGAGGGAGAGGCCATCTGGGGTGAGAGAGAGAGTGAAGTCAATGAAGATAGAGATGAGGAGGAAGAAGAAAATGGAAGGTTCCATAATTTGGCAGAGAGAAATAAAAATGGGAGCGAAATTGTAAATTGAAATGTGGGTTCTAATTGAAATGCATGTTGTTGTTGTTGTTGTTGTTGTTGTTATGGAGAGAGAGAGAGAGAGTGTGTGGGAGAGAGTAGTTGGAGGTGTGGGTGGGCTGGTGCCCGCCGGTATTTATGAGAAAGAGACTTGAGATGGAGGAGATTTGATTGTTGGGGTCCACCTCCCGCCAAAAAGAGAGAGAGATAGAGCTGAAGAGAGAGAGGACTGGCTAACAGAATAAGAGGGAGGGAGGCAAGGAGGGAGTAGAAGAAAAGCAAAGGCATAGAGAGTGGTGGCTTTTGCAATGTGTTTTTAAAGCATGAATTGAATATGATGCTGATTTTACATATACTATATGGCCAGGTCTAGTTATAAATAACATTCCCTCATTTTCTGGACTACTTGTTGGTTCCATCTAATTTCTTATCCTAGGTTAACTAATAAACTAGGCCCTGCTTGCAATATTTTTATGTTTAAGAGGAAAATGCTAGGGACAGTAGTTCAATGAGTTTTGCCACATTATGAGAGCCATATTCATCAATGACAGTCATTTATACCGTGTACCAGATAAGTGTAAATCGCATTATAAAATACATATGTGCGACTATCCTAATAAAACTCATATGTTTAATTAGCAATGGAATCAGTAGTTTATAATAAGAGAATCATTTGTTTGATAAGATTGTATGAGTATGCACGGAAATTTTTGGAACTTAAACTATCATAATAAAGAAATATATGCCCAGACACAGTCACACAGTCTATGTATCTGTTGTGGCTTCATTGGTCCACAGAAACAGCAGCAACGAGCAAGAGCAACTACAAATGAATGAAGCAAGTAATGGTTACTGGTAGGAAAAAAAGAATCTCCAACTAAAAGTCTGACTTATGTTGACCAAAGAAAAAGGACTCTCCCTCATGAATCCCTCAAGGTTTCGCAATTAATTGACAGCAACCAAACAGAGACATGTAGTTTTACAGTAAACTGATTTGGTAATTTTTTATTTTTTATAAACGAAAATTCTAATTACTCTAATGTACAGGATATGATCATAAAACGCAGCCACATAATTAATCGAAGATCTTGCGAAATAGCAGGTTTTTTTTCCCAAAATATTTTTTATTAATCATGTAAACTAATTACATAATTGTTCAGTGGAAACTTGCATAATAATGATATCTTATTCTTAATGATGAAAACATGCTTAGAAGCTAATAAAGCAGTGCTAAATTGCTCTAGCTTTGTACTATCTTTTAATTATCCTCCTGTCTTCATTCGAGTAGTTGCCAGATTGGGATCTATCTACACATCATTTTCATTTCGGTGGAACAATGTATTCTACGAATAATTGTACTTTATTTTTTTAATGGACAATTAATACTTCATTTCTTGGCTATAAAAAGTAGACTTCCTTCCCTTTCTGTGCTTGATATTTTAATGAAAAAAAAATTCTGGCTAGAATATATTTGGTAGCTAGCATGTAGTGATGACATCGTGTGACAAAAGACAAACCCATAAATAGGCAAAAATAATAATATTATTATTATCCAATGCTTTGTACTTAAGGGATGTAATTGATTGGGGTTGAATCAAAGTTAACTCAACCCCAACCCAATCAGCCTGCCTTTGGTTTAGTTTGGTTTGATTTAGTTGTTCCACATGCTCATGAGAAAGGTGGGGCCCATTTACGGCAAAATTCGGTTCTCCTCGTTGACGCATTTGATTTGAGTGACCTCACTGAAGCATGTTGGGGTGGTAGGTCTGACTCTGATTAAACCTAAAAAGAGTAGAACCAAAAAGTGGTAGAGAAAAGTCCAGTGTTTGCCTTGTATTGTAATCTACAACTTCTAATTTGCATCTGTTTCATCTCTCTTAAGAGCAACTCCACCAGTTGCCCCTTGCCATGGCAAGATTAGCCCTAGGGCAGCCACTATTCATGTGAATAGTGGCTGCCCTAGTCCCCTCCAGCAAAATGTGTTTCCAGCAGTTAGGGGCTTGCCATGGCAATTACTATTCATTTTTTTGTTTTTTTCACAATTTTGTTTACTTAAATAATTAATTTAGATAATATTTTCGGATAAGATTTTTGGGTTCCTACGTGTCAATACTATTCATCTCGGATAAGATTTTCGGTTTCAAATTTCAGATAAATTTCAGATAAATTTCAAATTTCAGATACATTTCAAAATTCAAATTTCAGATAAATTCAAAATGTCAAATTTCAGATACATTTCGGAATTCAAATTTCAGATAAATTTGAAATTTGAAATTTCATTTGAATTTCAAATTTCAGATAAGATTTTCACCCTCTAAGATTGGGCCACGTGTCATATCTATCTGTGTACATTTTTCTATAAAATCAGAGGTTCAGCTCATACCTCCCACACCAGTTCTTCTCTACATTTCCATTTCTCAAATTTTAGATTTCATTCTCCATTCTCAATGGCAGACATGGAAGAGATTTTGGAGAGGCAAGAGAGAGAAACTAGAGAGAGAATGCGTAGACGAGCTGCAAGCAAAAGGGCGCAGAGAGAACTAGATGAGCAACTTGGCATAGCAGTTGCTTTGCTGGAGGAAGAAAAGCAGGCTCGCCGTGGTTCACGAGAAGGCCGTCGCCAAAATGTGGACAGACATAGACATTCCCGGGGTAAGAATCTTATGGAAGATTATTTTATCCCACAATCTCTGTTCTCTGATGTTGATTTTCGAAGGAGATATAGAATGCAACCTCATTTGTTCCAAAAAATCATGCATGATATTTGCAATTATGATGAATATTTTGTTCAAAAGAAAAATTGTGCTGGAAATTTGGGACTTCTTCCAGAGCAGAAGTTCACAGCTGTGATACGAATATTGGCGTATGGGTCATCTGCTGATCAGGTGGATGAGATTGCTCGGATGGGGAAGTCCACTGTTTTGGAGTGCTTGGTGCGATTTTGTGATGCAGTGGAAACTCTGTACACCAGAGACTACCTCCGCAGACCTACGCCCAGGGACCTGCAAAGGCTTCTCCAAAAAGTTGAGTCTCGAGGATTCCCTGGCATGATTGGTAGCATTGACTGCATGCACTGGCAGTGGAAAAATTGTCCAACTGCTTGGCAAGGGGACTACGGAAATAGAAAAGGGCAGAAAAGTATCATCCTAGAAGCAGTTGCTGGTTTTGATACATGGGTTTGGCACGCCTTCTTCGGAGTTGCCGGATCTCAAAACGATTTGAATGTCCTAGGTCAATCCCCGGTGTTCAATGATGTTTTGAGAGGTGAAGGCCCAAATATCACATATGAAATTAACAATACCATCTACCAGACCGGGTATTATCTTGCTGATGGCATATACCCGAGGTGGACAACATTTGTGAAAACAATTCCACATCCCCGATCCCATAAGCAAAAATTTTTTGCTCGCTATCAAGAGGGGTACATAAAAGATGTTGAGAGGTGTTTTGGTATCCTCCAAGCTAGGTGGGCTATTATCAGGGGCGCGGCACGTCTATTTGACGAGGAGGTGCTTAGGAGTATAATGATGACTTGTATCATCCTCCACAACATGATTGTGGAAGATGAATATGATTACGATGCTGATGACGTGTATGAACCAAATCCCATGGACACGGCCCTAACACGAATTTATGAAAAACCAGTGGGGCCAAATGGAGAAGCAATGCAGCATGAACCGTTGGTTAGAGACGGTAGTTTCATGCCCCGTATGATTGATCGCTACACGGAGATGCAATCGTCCTATATTCATGAACACCGTCAAGTTGACTTGATGGAGCATTTATGGGCGGTGAAAGGCAATGAAGGAAATGAAGGTGAATAAAGTGAAGTGAAGAAGTTGTTTTTATTTTATTATGCTTTGGTTGTGGTTGTTTATTTTTTATGCTTTGGTTGTGGTTTGTTTTATTTTTTATGCTTTGGTTGTGGTTTGTTTTATTTTTTATGCTTTGGTTGTGGTTTGTTTTATTTTTTATGCTTTGGTTGTGGTTTGTTTTTTATGTATGGAATGTTTTGAATAAAAAGGAATTTTGTTGAATATTTTCTTTATTGACTAAAAGAAAAGCAATACAACTAATAATAAAATAAAATACATGAATTAAACAAAACAAAAAATACAATGAAATCAAAGGTACATGAATTAAACAAAACAAAAAAAATACAATGAAATCAAAGGCAAGTAAACTAAGACATTAAAGGCAAACAAACTATTTTAATGGTTTCCATCATTTAACCAATCGGTGTTGCTAGGTCCATCGTCACGAAAAAGCCTTCGTCTCATAACATCCCTTCGTTCTAGCTTCCAAAATTGTTTTGTTTCAGGAGACATATGGCTTGTATCCATGGCCATGGTTTCCCGATCTTTTTTTTCAATGTTTTGTTCGCGTGCATACTCCCTTTCTTTGCGTGCATACTCCCTTTCTTTTGCATATTCTGCTTGAACTGCCATATCGTGCTGTTGTTGTTTCAAGTCCATTTCAATTCTCATGGCTTGGTGCTTTGAAAGTTCCTCCAAATACTTCTCTGCATTCTTGCCAGAAGTACTCCCTCTCTTCGCCTTCGCCGCCTTCCTCCCAATAGGCCTTGGAATATTTTCAATGGGTGAGTCCATACTCATCGGAGAATCCATAGGTGAATCCGATGCCGGCGTCTCATGAAGTGGAGTCTCGTTCAAGACTACCGTCGGACCGGTTGGAATAATTTTGAATCTCTTACAAGTCTTCACCACCTCCCAACAATGGGTATGGTTGAAACTTTTTTTCCCTTGGCCGGTAGCACCAAACCACATTTGTGCTTGTATAATCTATAAAAAAAAAAAATGGAAATACAAGAGAATTTTTAAAATATTGGCAATACAACATGTACAAAAAAAAACTAATGGAAATTAAAGAAATAATAAAAAAAATGCAACATGTATTAACAAAAAATAGAGACATATTAACAAAATATATAAATTGCAAGAAACATTTAAATAAAAATTAATATGACATAGAAATTAATAGAAGAAAAATGACAAATAATTTACCTCATTGCTAAGATTTTCTCCGCTTCGTTGGTTGTCAATCGCTTTTGCTAAAGCATTTCTCCATTTCCCCAACTCTTTATTAAGAACTTTCCACCTACTGGATAATGCCATTTCTGTATGCTAGAAAAAAATTACAACTTCAAAGTGAAAAAATATTGAATAGAAAGTGAATAAATTTTGAGGAGAAAATGAACAATAGTAGAAGGAGAAGAAAATATATGAGGATTTGGTGTTAAAAGTGAAGAGTATGGGTTGGTATTTATACACAAAAAATTCTGTAATTTTTGTGTATTTTTAAAAAAAAAATTCGATTTTTTTTCAATTTTTTTGGGCAGAAATATTTGCTGCCGTTGGATTTCAAAAAAAATTCCAATCGGAGCGACCAGAGGCCGCCACGTGTCAAAGAGCCGTTGGCGGCACTGTAGCGCTGATTTGAATTTTTTTTTAACGTTGGCGCGTGCAATGCACGCGCCAACGGTAAAAAAAAAATTCGAATTTTCAGGGCTGACGCCATGCTGGCGTCAGCTATTTTGTCCTGGACTTCGGTTTGGACCTCGGGCCATTTCCGCCTTCGGGCCTGCCCGTTTGGTGGCCCCCACGAATCGCCCGGGCTGGACTTTTGCTGCTGGAAGCCCTTTTTTGACCCAAACCCCCCCCAGCCCGAGCTCGTCCAGCACTGCTGGACTTGCTCTTACCACAACAAGCCCCACCAAATACGGCTAAACCACAATGACCCCCAAAGCTATCTTCTTCTAGTCAAGGGACGAAATCCACCAATCAATTATTGGCTCTGATTTAGGGAGAAGAAGGACCCACTATAAATGAATGGGAAGGAAGATTGGAGCAGCCTAATCTGAGCTCCTTTTGCCAAAGAAGTTATAGCCCCTTCCCCCTATGGTGGTGGAAAGGGCGTGATTTTTTAGTTTTATTTATTTAATTTTTTAACAATAAAATAATTGTTAATTTAAAAACAATTTTCTGATGAAAAAAAAGCTTATGTGTCATGTCTTAAACAATTGGATGATTTTAATAGTTCAAATATTTTGATATACAAATGCTAAATGCAGAGATTCGGAATCCGATTATATTATGCTAAATGATAGACATTTGTTTGTTTTGATCGAATTCATGACAGACTAAATAGTAAATTTACCATGACTCTAGGTCTCTATATAGTAGGGAGTAAATAGTAAATTTACCACGTGTCTATAGGGCTCTATGTAGCTAAAGAGTAAAGAAAAGAGATGAGACTTTGTAATTACAAAATATATATATATATATATATATATTTTATATGTATATATATATATTTTATATGTATATATATGATGAGGAAAATCATAAATGGGCAAAATGAACTGGGAAAATGTAATTAAGAAAGAGATTATAACATATAAATAAAATGGAAGTACAAAAATGTAATGGCATATTCATTTCTCTCTTTTTTTATTCTGATAGGAAAATGTAATGGCATAATTCTAGAGAGTTGATGCACACATAATGAGGCAATCTTTTATGTTGTGCCAAACCCTTCTTATTCTTTACCATTCTTCTAACTCTCTTTGCTTAAATTGGCTGCAAAGAAATACAAAAAATCTTAATGATGATCTCTCTCTCACACTCACTCACACGTGTACACTTTTCCGGATCGTCGCTGTCCCTCTCTACTCTGTATCTGTAACATAGTGTGAAGCGGCATGGCATGGCGGTGAAATATGTTACATGCTGTACGGTGTGGGCTTGGGCATGTCCTTAACGATGCCACAGACAAGGGCATTGTCTGGCATGTTGTACTCGTTTCTGAGGGAGCGTGCAATATTTTCAACGTCCACGTAAAACTGTTGTCCTAGGTAGCGCCTCTCCGGTTGTTCAGACCTTATGTTCCACATTCCGGCGTTATCGAATGTCAACATGATGGCAGCCCAGGATTTGGGGAACACTTGGACACTGTACCTGCTCACAGCGTCAAGGAGATTGTAGTTGCTTCTCTTTGCTGGGGTCCACGTGCCGGGCTCCGAGCTGTAGAGGGAGAATGATTAATTTCCTTTAATTAGCTTAATTAGATAGATAGGTATAATAAATAGATGAACTTACGCGACGGAAAAAAAGGAGTATCCATCCAAATGCCATGTCTGAAGGCTCTTCTCCGGGTTCTCAAAGATGATCTCAACGAAATCTTTTATGGTTATGTTGACAACATTGGTTAGCATGGTGATCTTGTCTGCCGCTGTGGCTGGGGGAGTATCCTTCATGGTATCGGACTTGAAGACTTTGTCGCAAACTTTATAGTAGTCAGCCAGCTTGAGGGGAGTTTCAGAGTCCACGTGGGAGATTCCGTTGATGGCATAGCGAAGCTTGCCGTCCACCTTGCTGGCGGAGTTGACGAGCTTGATGGTGCGGCTGATGTTAATCTTACCATAGTGGTAGGAGCCCTGAGGATTAGGCCTGGCAGCACTGGCAGTGAGGTTCCAGCGGAAGGAGCGGAACTGGTTAAGAGACCAGGCCCATCCTACGGGGGCCTTGGGGAGTTCAGGCGAGGCAGGGCCCTTGCCATTTTCGTAGCGGATGATGCCTTTGCCGGTGAGCACGCTCTTGGTGAAACGGGTGGAAGCCACCATGTAGTAGTCCTTGGGGTCCTTGTCGGCAGTCACAAGCACGGAGAAACATTGCCCGAGATGCACATCCATGGAGTCGTAGGTGTTTTGGACGGTGTGGGAGCCCTCCAATTCAACAAGCTTCATGGAGTGTCCTTGGATCCTGAAGTTGAGGGAGTTCTTGAGCCCCACGTTGCAGATCCTGTACTTGTAGGTCTTGCCGGGCTTCATGACGAAGAGGGGCTCGTCTTTGCCATCTCCCTTTGAAGATTTGCCGTTGATGAGGACCCCATCTGGCCTGGCCATGGAACGACCGCTGTCCAATAATTTCTTTAGTTGGGTGTGGCTTTTGGTATACCAGTCACCGATGAGGACAGTGTAGTCATCCTCTGGATCGGCATAAGGCACGGGAATGAGCAGGCGACTGTTCACGCGGAGGCCACCGAAGGCACCGCCTGCCTTATGCATGGCAGTTGTGGGATAGTACATGTAGCTCCCGATCTGGTCCTTCACTTGGAATTGGTAGGTGTAGTTCGTACCAGGGGGAATGGGGCACATGGTTCCAAGGGTTCCATCTTGCCATGAATTTTTCCTCTGCTGGATACCGCTCCTGCAATAATTAATCACAATTAATTAAATAAAAACTTATTAATTAATTATAGGATATATGTGAATCGAATTAGCTAGGTACGCACCATGTCACAAGGAATGGCTCGTCAAGGTTATTGAAGACGTTGAGCACGATGTTGTTGTTGGTGGTGGAGTTGATGTTGGGTCCAGGAAATTGGCCATTTATGAGAATGACTTGCTGGGGAACTCCCAGAGGAGAGAGGGTTCCATAGGTGACATTCCATGTGAAAAAAAGGTAAGGGTTCCCACAGTGGACAACCGAAATTGTCCCAACTGAGAGGCACAGCAGCAGCATAAGCATCATCCCAGACATCTTGCTCTCTCTCTAGTTCAAATGCTCACACAATACGTAAAGCCAATCTATGTATCACTTAATATTTGAAGACGATGTTTGATTTGGTGTACTTAGTATCTCCCCCACCCTACTCTTATATACATGCCATTGACAATTCTCGACCATTCAAATCCCCCGCTATTGTCTGCAAAGCTTACCCTTCTATCTTGCCCCTTGCAATGCGCCCTTCCTCTCATTTTTTTACTCTTCCACATCCCTACAGACCCTCTCTCCCTTTGACCGTGTCCAGCCCTTTTTCATAACAGTAATGCTATATATATATATATTTTTTTTTGATGATAACAGTAATGCTATTTAGATGCATAAGATTGATCACATTAACTGACCACTTATGTGGCAGTTAATATGTATATGCCACGTTATTTAAATGTGGTCAACTGTGTTTTTCTTTTTTCCTTTTTAAATTAAATAATTTATATTTTCAATTTTTCGTCTTCTTCGTTGTATCCCTTTGGTTGCCTTCTCCTTCCCTTTTGGTATTTTCTCATCCTCCTGCGATCTCTCTCCAGAAAGAAAACCAATTCTTTGATTCAACAAACCCAACTCTGCAAATCAACTAATCAAGAAAATCCAACTCAAAAATCTAAATGCCTATTTCACTAGCTATCTAGAAAATCCGAATTGATTTTGAGATCTCATATTCTCTGGTCATGTGTATAAGAATTAAAAAGAATTTTAAAGCTTTAGTGTGTTGCTAGGGATGGGGTATTAGCTTTCCAATCAAATGGGCAGTCTGGTGAAGGATCGAAGTCTAACAATTCTCAAAATATGAACTATTTTTATTTTAAAAATGAATGTTCTTCCAAGATGGATTGATGCGATTTGTCGGGTTTCTCGCGTGGCTTGGTGGTACTCCGAGATGTGGCAAGCAGTGCGCTGGTGTTACTGGGTAAGGGTAGATTTGATGGAGGAAGAGAGTGTTGAGTAGAGAACGAAGCTGCAGCCTGCTGCTGCGTAAAGATGCTAGGGTTAATTATAATTAATTATAATTTTGTTGTTTTTAAGGATTATTAAAAAAAAACAAGTAAATAAAAATAAAATATACATGAGAATATACATTAATTGACATGGCATGACCACAACAGATGCCATATAAGATAGTGGCTAATGTGGTCAATCTTGTGTGTCTAAATAACATTATTCTTTTCATAATTATGAGTACTCTCTTCCCTTGAAAATCTTTTTCATCCTGTCCTCCTTCAAACTTTAGAAAGATCCCAACCCTGCAAGTTCATTACAAGGATTGGACGGGCATGCAGACGTTTAAAATTTTAAAGGAGTATTTTTGCTCACCACTTTAAAATTTCCAAAAGTTGATATATGTCCATGGTGTTTAGCTATAGTTAACAACTAGCCCCTTAGCACACGCTCACGCATGTGTCAATTGGTTTTCTTTTTTCTTTTTTATTTATTTTTAGAATTAAGAAAAGATAATATAGGTAGTTATGTTCCATAAAAGTAGGACTTATTATCTGATTTTGTTTTTAATTTTAATTTTTTTAATATGAAAAAATGTGAATTTACCATATTATCCTCATTTAATTAATAATTTTAATTCTTAATATTTGAATTAACCAAGGGTATTTTATGGTATTTTGAATGTTTCACCATTCTTTGTCTTTTGTTTATATATACTAGCCTCTTCCCATACACTTTCGTGCTTGCGAGAGAGTTTTTTTTTTAAATTTAAATTTGTTTTAGAATTAAAAAAGATAATGGGTAGTTGTGTTCCATAAAAATAGAATCCATTATCTGATTTTTCTTTTAATTTTAATTTTTTAAAATATAAAAAAGTGTAAATTTACCATATTATCATCATTTAATTAATAATTTCAATTCTTAATATTTGCATTAACCAATGGCATTTTCTGGTATTTGAATGTTTCACCATTCTCTGCATTTTGCTTTATATATATATCTATATATATATATTTATTTATTTGTTTGATGACATTATTATGAGAGAGAAACAATGCTTTAATAATATTTTTCCTGACCCCTTTACTCTTAGAGGAATGCTAGAAATCTGCTCTTTAATATTCTCTTTTGGACCTTCTCCATTTTGCTAATAACATGTGTCACTTTCTTACAAATAAAACAATGTCATTAATGAATGAGACCATGTAGTTGTTATTTTTCAAGTTTATTCTTTTATTTTTCTTTATGTGGCATAAAATATTTGAAATCCAAATTTAAAAAATAAGAAATAGAATTATAGTATTCAAAAAATAAAAATAAAAAACCCTAAACCCCACCCATCTCGACTTCTTCTAGCCTCCACCAAACAACCCCAACCCAATCACAATTTTAGAACTGCCATTAAAGGCCCTTTTTTAGCGCTAGTTTGGTATTACTGTGCTTTCAAAAAACACTATTGTTGTGCTGCGATAATAATTAGCTGTGAAAAAAAGCAATTATGCGTTCGGTAAATTGTATTTCAAAAACTGCTGTGAGTAGTTAAAGTGTGTGGTAAATTTTTATCAAAAGTGCTTTTAGTCTGTAAAATGACCGAAAAGGACATGATGATTAAACTGTTTGTTTTTTTCTTTTTCTACTTAAAAAAAAAGAAACCCAACTTCCTACATAAATTTTGAGTGCTGCTAAACGAACCCTAAAATTAACTGAGTACATCATACTATAAAAGTATATATTGAATTACTGATTTACTGTAATATAAAATGACCAAAAGGATATATGGAATTGTGAAACAAATATAATTTTAGTAAGTACCCCCTACTAACCATATTCAACCCTAATCAAGAGATTGCTTGTCCTATTGTGTATTTAACGAAAGAGGTGGTGTCTTCCACCAGTTTGTGTTTTCATTGTTCACGGACTTCCTTGCCTTCGTCTTTTTCATCGCTATGATCTTCCTCTTATCTTCCGAGGTGCTAACTTTCCGACTCACTTGGGTTCTATCAGGAAGGGGATTGAATCTCACAGAGTATCTCAGGTATTTCCATCGTTCTTATTATTAATTTTTTTAATCAATTGTCGATTCAATGACTTTGCTCTCTTGGAGAAATCTTAGAAATGGAAATCATTCCCAATTTCTGTTTTGGTTGCCGATAAAACAGTGGACAGCAAAGACCAAGGGTGCTTGAAGAAAAAAAAAATTCCTTTTTTTATCTGCTTTTGGTTGCTGTATCCTAAATATGGAGAAGAAAAAAAAATTAATGATAAAACACAAGGAAAAAAGAAGTGAAGATTAATCATGTTTCGACAAAATAGAAATTGGGTGCTTTATTCTTTTTGGGCTTAACTTTTCTCATAGATTGCTTGCACTTGAGGGCATTCCCCCGCATGTTATTGTTTTAATGCTTTTGTCCTCTGTTGGGTCATTTGGGTTGGTGTCATTTTACATTGCTAACCTTATGTTTGTATATTTTGCTTGAATTTCAGCTGCACCCAGAAAACTATCTTAGAAGATAATCTGCAGAGCAGGGGACTTAATCTACTGAGGTTAAGTATCTTTGAAACCACTCCAAGGACCTCCTCTCCTTTGAGTTGTAGTTTCATTTAAGTTGCCAAAAACTCCTGCAGTAACTTTGATACCTCGCCAGCTACATGTTCCAATGGATCTTTTTTTGCTTCACAGTTTCTTAGGTTCCATTTAATTTGGTATTTATTTTGGTGTGATATATTTCTCTTAGGGTGTGTCAAATGGTAAAGCTGCAAGTAAACCATCTATTGATAATAATAAAAATGAGCTTTCTAACCCTAAACCCTCTAATATCTGAGTATGTTGTTGAATCTATTGGGTGTTTTGTTGAGGTTAATTTTAGGGTACAGCAATGGATTGAAACATCTGAGCATGTTGTTGAATGTTTTGAGTGTTTTGAGACTGATGGAGAGAGAAAAACAGAGGAAAATAGTATCTGAATAGAGTTTTTTTCTTTCAATTACTTATAAGATTTCTTCATATAAAGCCCTTTGTTTAATATCAGTTTCTATTGAGCTCCCTTAGTTTTTGGTGGATGTTGGTGTGTAAGTGTGTGTTCTTCCTGTTATTCACACTGAACCCATTTTTCTGGAAGGCCATAACGGTATAAAGTAGGTATAAATTAGGTCAAAATGCTTCTGTAGAGGACTGTTCTGTATGTATGGAATTTTGATCTTTGTGGAAATATGAATGGTATGTTAGAAAGTGAATTCATATAGACCGCATAGTTGGAATTTTGAGTTCTTAGGTTTATTTTTGTGCAAAGTCTTCTGTTAGAAGATTCATTGAAGAGCCATTTCTTTCCTTTTTCAGTCCCTCTTCTGTCACTTGAAAGGCTAAAGTACCTGCAAAGACATGAATTCTTGCAGGAATTATAGCTCATGAGAGCAATACTTTTTTTTATATAAATCTATTTAAAGGATGAGACATAGAAGGATCTTTGAAAATTATGGTCTGGAATGGATATTTTGCAGACCAAAGTTTGAGAGGTCTGTCATTGGGAATGCATAATTGTATCCGAAAGCTTCCCGTGATGAACTTTAGGTCAAACTCATAAAGAGAGAACATTTAAATTCGTAAAGAAGGGGTAGTGTTCAAGCTATTTCCCAAGTTATTATTTCAAATCTTTGCCCTTCCAAGTTTTAAAGGTTTAAATTGTTTGTTAGGGTTTCTCAATTTGGGTGTTTGATTTACGAATTTTAATTCTTCTCTCTTTCTAAGTTTGAAAACTACCTTCATTATCTGGTTGGAGTTGTTGATACAACCAGAACCAGATTTTAAATTCAGTTGGGATTGTTGGGAGATAAGAATGGGAGATTTTTTTGGCTGGCTCTTTGTCAGTTGGGATTTGTTTTTGTTTTCTTTTCTTAATGCTTCTTAATTCCTGTTTTGCTTTAGCAAAGTGTTCAGCTCGCATGAATTTGATCTTTCGGTTAATAGAGCTTAGAAATTAGCTTACGGCACCATATGAAAATGGGTTTAATTTTCTTTAGGTTTATAGTGAAGAAGTCGATCGTTTAAAAGGGTTTTTCTTCAAGAACAAACATATAGTGTAATTTAAGATAAACAAAAAGAAACTAAACTATTTTTATATCACCAAAAATTTCAGTGTCTCTGATACCTAATCAGACCAAAGTGAGTCAAATTAAAGTTAGTAACCAACTGAACTTACTACAAGTGAAATGTGTCTGAACAATGAGTTGAGGCAAACACCAGAGGAGCCACAATAAGTTATTAATTGTTCTTCAAAACAAGAAAACAAACTAAAGAAACACATAATTTCAAAAGTTCAGAGTGAATTGTGTCCTGTTCGCGTTTTTTTTAAAAAAAGAAAAACTCCACAATCAGTTTTGCCCTTGCATGGCCCTCTGAAATTTGGAACTGTTCAGTTAAACCCAGATGTGCCATAAGAAGTCAGACATGGGTGAGCAGCTCTCCTCCTCGCCTGAGCTGCTGAGCCTGACCACTCCATCGACATTGATTGGCGGCATAAGGGAGCATCTCCACCCACACATGACTTACAAACTGCCACTTTCTCCCATTAGTCCCCCCTCTATCTGACTCCAGGGACTGCAAGGCTTTAGCAAGCCTGCATGCATCAAATAGAACTGACTTGCTTCTATCTCCTTTCACTTTAGATGGAAGGATGTCTGTGCACACATCCAGTAGCTTTGTGCATGCTTTCCTTTCACCCAATTTCATTATTTTCTTTTCCTTGAAAAATTCTTCAGCCTCAGCACATGTGTCTCTAAACCTTATCTGTCCAATCCCATTCAGTAGCATGAAGGGGCACATGACTAATAGTTCAATAACAGCTTACTGTCTTCACAATTTTCACTAGGAACCGAGTTCGAGTTTCGATTCACATCAGAATAATAACATAGATCGGTTTGTGCATTTGGTATTTGTTTTTGTGTGATATTTTTCTCTTAGGGCGTGTCAAATGGTAAAGCTGTTGATTTGTTGGAATTTAGGGTTTATGATTTGTTGATTAAATTTTGTGATGGACCTCTTTTCCTCTCTCTGTTTGTGCATTTGTCTTAATTAAATTTGTTTCTTAAAAAAAAAATAAAATGGTCTGTTTGATTAATTGATATGACAGTTTGCTTTGATTAATTCATGTGTATGACAGAAAAGGTTGGGAGCTGCTTTTGGAGCCTCATTTATTTGGCCTGCGAGCTTGATTTACTTCTCCAGGTTTTCATTCTCTTCCATCTCCATCTCCGATTTTAATCTATTGGTTTGGAAAAGCTCATATTCAAGTGATTTTTAAACTCTAAATCCCTAATTGATGATAATGCCTAATATTTTTAGTTAGTTGAAATTTTTATAATGAGTTATTAGATGAATATTGATGATTTTCTTTGTGGATAATGATTTATTAGATTGAATGAATATTTGTAATAACCCAAAACAAAATATCTAAAAAGAAATAAAATATCTAAAAAGTAGGATTAATATCTTCTAGCAAAAAGACAAGTTTGCCCTCATATATTTTAACAGGAAAAAAGTTGACTTTTTGATCGAGAAAGAATTTGGCAATTCCGCTTGCACCTTTGCATAGAGCACGGCGAAACGAGTCCGTAGACACGGAGTAGACCCGAATCGGAGTTGTAACGAAGAAATTACGGCCAAAATACTCACGAGGGCAAAATGGGAATTTGGGAGATCAGTTTTTTTTAAAAAAAACCTGTTTTCTTCTCCCTCTCTCCTCCCACACTCTCTCTCTCTCTCTCTCTCTCTCTCTCTCTCTCTCTCTCTCTCTCTCTCTCTCTCTCTCCCGACAGTTTGAGAAAACCAGTCGGGCAGCCACCTTCCAAGCCACCCCGACGCCACCTCACGCCACCCCGACCCTCCGGACCGGACCCAGCAGCACCGGCCAGCTCCCGCCATCAACCCCAGCCGTCCGCCGCCCCTGCTGCTGTCTGGAGCCGCCGAAAACTGCTGGAAAACGCAGCAGTTTTGGCAGATTTTCCAACCTCAGTTTCTCCCTCATCTGGCCACCAAATCAGTCGTGTGAGGTATCGATTTCAAGCTATTTTTCGTGTTCTAGATGCTGGTTGGGTAGGAATTAAGGAATTTTGAGGTTTGACAGGTTGAATTTCGAGTTAGGGTTTGGCCGGTTTTGGAAATTCAATTCCGGCCACTTCCGGCCAGTTTTTGGGCTATGTCCAAGAACAAAAGTGGTTCCAAATTAGGTGTTTTACCTAGGATAGGAGTTTGGAGTCTTGGTTTCGAGATTTTTCGGCCACCCGAAATCGCTTAAGACACCCAAATCTGCCCGCGCGAGGCGGCGCGTGGGGGAGGTTGGTGAAGTAATTCTGTGCAGTTTTGTGATCCTCGTGTCGTCACGAGCGCGTAGGATTTCTCGGATCTCGATTCGGAGTCCGTTTGAGCCCTGAACGGATTTTCCATATCGCGCGATCCTTGGGTGCAGTGTCGTCAAATCTTCGGATCGCGCTGAATTTTGGATATGTCGTACTACATGATTTCAGGATCGTGTAGGATTCGACGGATTACGAATCGGAGTCCTGGATACTCCGAAATCGCGAACCCTGGGGCTAGGGTTTGGATTTTAAGCGATAACGTGATTTTGGCCAATCCGACCGTCCGTTTCGGACCAAATTCGCGGAACTTGGTTCCTTCTCTGTAAGGAACCTTCAGAGAAGCCCAGATTGGCCATCTGCGACCGTGGACCCACGGGGTCCCGAATCGGCTGGTCTGGTGGTTTATCGCTTAGCTGAGCGTCGGATCTTCCAAAACTGATTCAAGTGTCTGAAAGGCTATTGTGGACATAAGAGTAACTTGAAACGAGTGCACATATTTCTAGGAGCCGGGGGCAGGGTGTTTAATTTAATTCTTTTTATTCAGCAGTTTATTAATTTAATATTCATGGTTAATCAGGCACCAGAGGTCCGGTCGACTTGCAGGAGGGACCTACGAAGGGTCCAGCTAGCTCGAACCATCAGTGAGTGGACTTTCTTTCATAAACGATTTTATATGCATGAGTTATATAAATGATTTATATAAATGAGATTACTTAAGTGATTTTTTATAATAATTTTATACAAATAAGCTTTTATAAATCAGTTTATATGGGTTAATGTCATTATTTGATCTTGAAGAAGTTTTATGAACTATTCATTTCGAACGTGATTGGTGCTGTACAATGCTTTGATTTACGTGTTGTTTAGTTACTGAAGCTCAGTAATATAAAAAGCAGAGTTTGAGAACTCTATCAGAGGAGATAGCAGCAAAATTTCAGTTTCACCAAAAGGCAGTGAGTTATTAGATTTTTCTAAAAATAGTTTATTTTAGAACCACCATGTACCCACCCTTTATTTGGTGATTACCCAGAGTTGGCCCGATGTCTACGGACATCCAGTCCGATTTCAGTTTATGTCAGTGCACTTGACTTTGCCTCATGAGTTTCGGGGACGCTCGGACCGTGAGTGCCAGGATTTGCGGCTCGGCAGACTTGGTGTCCCGAGACCTTCCAGGATTTGCGGCTCGGCTGACTTCGTGTCCCCGAGACCTGCCAGGATTGCGGATCAGGCTGACTACGGTCCCCTGCATTCTGCCTGAGCGACTCGAGCTGACTTGGTGTCATCGAGGACCTGCCGGAGGATCAGGCTGACCATAGTCCCCCGTATCCTGCCAGTTTGCGGCTCGGATAGACTGCGTGTCATCCGAGACCTGCCAGGGGAATTGACGGACTTACAGGGGTACTTCTAGGTGGTACTTTTCAAGGAATTTCAGTGTTTTATGAAATTATTGTTTTCAGAAAATTTTATATCAGTTTTCTTAATTTTCGTGCCGTTTTATATCTGTATATATATGCATATACGTATACCTATTGATTTACATGCTTTATATATTTGATTACAGATGAGCTTTAGATTTACTTACACACTTATTTTGACTACGGGGGTTAGTATTTTTATAAAGTAGTTTGAGAATATTTTTTTTGTCCACTCACATTTTTTACTTGTTTTTCGCCCCCAGGCCGTAGAAGTGCGCAGGATCCACCACCGGGCCATCCCTAGCTTCCGCGCCACCAATTAAGGTAGAGTTTTGTGGAAAAATCCTTGAAACCTCGTGAACTTTAGAAATTGCTATGATATCTAGTTTTAGTGGAAAACTGAAGCTGGCAAATATTTGGTTATTCTATCCTGGCAGTTGGTGTGGATTTATTCGATTGTTTGACATGTGGAAAAATTTGGGTTTAGTCAAAATACAGGGGAGACTTTGCCGAAATTCGGTAGGAGTCCAGAGAAAGTTTTCATAGTAACTGTAGCAGGAAGGGTAAAAAGGTCTTTTGTGCCCGACATTCGCCAGGTGTCGTAGACGCACAGGACTTGGCTCGAATTCCAAAGCGGAAATTGGGTCGGGTCCTGTCAATATTGATGATTTTGTGTTTGGATAATGATTTGTTGGATTATAGATGACTATTATGATTTGTTGATTAAATTTTGTGATAGACTTTTTTTTATAACTTAATAATCTGTTTATCGATGATGTGTAAATAACATAGTAGCATATTTAAAATTTTTAACGGGTGTTTTGAATGAAGTGCTTCCTTCTATTCTTCAAAAAGACGTCTATTCTGGTAAACTTAATTGAGTTTGAGCTTATGGGGTTAAACTTTTTGCCATATTTTTATTGCATTGTTTCTTTTCTTATTCTTATATGCAGGGATGATTTGTTTCTTTTTTTCCTTCTTCTCAATTTCAAACAGATTTACAGTACTTTCTCTTGCTAAAATTTTGTGAAATATATGTATATAGGGGAGCTCAAATTAAGAAATAGTGGTTACGCATTATTCCTTTTTCATAAAATTCAAATTTTCTTCAATACATCCAACTATGATTCTTTTACCTCTCTTCAACTTTTCCTTTAGATAAACACAGAATTTAAAATATGTTTACTTTGTGTGACATCAATTGGAAAACCATCTAGAACTTGCTCATTAGTTCTCTTAATTTCGTTACTTTGTGTTTCCTCGATTGGAAAACCATTTATAACTTTCTTATTAAATTGTTAAATTATATTATTCATGTTTATACATAATTAGATGTTTATGATTATTGTCCTCACTTGATTTTCCCCATTCATCAACACTAACACTTACTATTTTCCCACTTTTTTATAACAGGTCAAGATCTCCATCAAAGAAAAGAAAAGTCATGAAGAAATTGCAAAACAAAACCTGCCCAATTAAACAGCATGCTACTCAAAACTATCCAAATTTTGCTATTTTGATAACTGCTTCCCGCTATTAACATCTCAATGTATATACAAACATGCCTACTATTTTAACATAACAAGCAGCCTGTAAAATATGTTATTACTTTCTTTTTTGCAACTTATACTTCCTTAGTTAAGCATAATGCTACAAATTAAATCTCATTGTATATATAAACAATCTTATTTTGTCTACGTAATTTCAAAACCCGCAGCATCATGCGGGCTTTTTTGCTAGTCCTAATGAAGAGAGGAAAACATTTAATTTAATTATTTAAAATATCTAAAACTTAGCCCTTTTTGACTAGGATTGATGCTCCTGCATCACTATAGAATTGGTCTTCACTGGTTTTTATTGTGTTATAGGTTTTTTAACATTCTCTTCTTAACAATCTCCAAAATCAACAAATGCTGACACCATTCAAATAAGTGAAATAAAAGAAGGTGATGTGAGTTATAAGCCTTGACAATCTGGGAGAAATCTACTGTGCTCTGCTCATTATCCTAAGCACTTGCTTCATTTTAATTTTTGTTCATTTCATTATGATGCTTTGATGTCCATATCTTGTGTGGTGGTTCTGACAGAGAATGGAAAGAACAGAGACTATAGATAATTTCAAAGTTGGATCTCTGCCGACTTTAATTTACATTCCTGACTTCATTACGGATAATGAACAAACCATGCTTCTAAATAAGGTAGAAATCCATATTTGTCTTACATATTCCATCCTTCTTTCCCAATGCTTTATTTTTTGTGTGAAAATTCTCAGTATGCTGGCTCCATTGCTTTATAGATATATGAAGCCCCTGTATCGAAGTGGAAATCTTTAAAGAATAGGAGGCTACAAAACTGGGGTATGGTTGTGTTCTATGTGGGTTTATGTATATTGGTTTTCTATATGGTGTTTTTTATATTTCACTTGCATATAATACCTAGAAGATATGGAGGGAACTCCATCATATTGACTTTGATTAGTTTTTCTTGTGTTTGAGTGACAGGCGGTACTGTCCATGAAAAGGGTCTTCTACCACAGGATTGTAAGTGGGAAATAATTTATTTTATCACATGTGGAGAATATTTGCATTTCACAAATTGATGTGTCATTGGGTGTTTGGTGAGACCCCACTAGAAGCAATTTTTATAGGGGTGGGTTTCTGGGTATGGCTTTGATGCACTTTTTGAGTGATACCAATGTAACATTCAAGGACTTACTGAGAAATGGCATGGCTTTGCGTTTAATGGCTTTTTTTTTGGGGGGGGCAGCGGCGCGGGGGTGGGGTGTCAAATTCTTGGCGCCTATGCTTTTGCATTCAGTATTTCAAGTCCTATTGGTGTGGCCATTGAAATCATAATAGATAGGAGAACCGAAGGTGCCGTGCCAGATTTGATATCCGCTATTTCAATGGGTCTAGCATGTGGAATGTCCATCTTTGTAGCAGTAAACCTTCTATTAGTGAAGCAGATAAATAGTGGACAAAGAGAGAGGGCAAGAGGGTGACTAAGATAAGAAAAAAGAGGAAGAAGAGAAAGAAGAGAGAGAAAATGACAATTTTAATGGAGACTTAGGTGCTACATTACCATACAGCATATTCTGGGTATGACATTGTAAAGATATTTTTCGGTTGCAAAGTCCCACAGCCCAAATAGTCCATGTGGTATCTGTGCAATTCAACAACTCATGAAGTTATTGCCTCAACAGCCAAAAAAAATTATATTGCCTCTACAAGTCATAAGTCAGCTTTAAATTTGTAGAACTTCCATAGGATGTGGAGACTTGTTTAGTGTTCACCTCGATTTGTGAAGATAATTTTAGTGGCAAATTTGTTGGCCTCTTCTTGTAGGAAGTGCGAAGCTAATGATATAGAGCAATGTCTTTAGAAATTTCTATGTGATTAAGCAATTGTTCATAGTATATTGCGAGTTCATCATTGTTTGTGAATTATTTGTCTGAAACAATAATCTCTCTCTCTCTCTCTCTCTCTCTCTCGCAGTGCCCTCATGGCTAACCAAGATGACATACAAGATATATGAAGAATCAGGGCTTTTTCCATTGCCAATTAATCATGTCCTTATCAATGAATACCTTCCTAACCAAGGCATAATGGTTCGCCTGAAACTCAAGGCTTTTATTGGTCATTGCTTACTTTTTACATTTGCATACTTTTGTCCTTGTTTTAGTTCAGTTTTCTCCGTGTCCTTGAAATAACTTAGTTCTTACAGTTACAAGTCCTTTAAATTTTTTTTCAAAGTTTAGAAAATTAGAAAGGGAGGGATTACAACTTTTTCATGGATTTGAACCCATAAAATGAACAAGTAATACATTTCAAGTCCATTGTTGACAAGAAAACGTGTACCGGCCACTGCTTTGACAACCCACAGGTAAGTTTCCAGTCACTTCAAAATTGCGTATTAGTGGTAAAAAATGTGCAGATTTGAATTAAGGAAGGCTATGTATGTGGTTTTTGATTGGATCTTTGAAAGATGAGGCTCTGAACAAGACATCAAAGTGCCTTTGGGTTTCTCCGAATGTTTGGATTTATGGATTTGAACCATTAAAAATGTATTTTTTTGTCTCATAATTCATGGAGATTTTCTGTCCATAGCATTTGTGCTGCAACGAGGCTGGTGTCTGGTTGGGATGGAGGAATAAGTGGATCAGGCAGAGAACTTTGTTTCATAATCCCAAAATTTACAACACATTGGAAAATCCTGTTCATGTCTGACTTTGGTTACAGAAATCTGAACCAAAAATATAATCAAGATATTTAACAATTTTATGGACTTAAAAGTAGAGCAAGATACAGGGACCAAAATATATTATTTTGAACTTTCTTTTACTTTTGATTTATTCTTATTGTGTGACTTGAACTTTGCCATGCATTTGCTTGGTGATGGCTTGTCTTTTGATTACTTGTTGCTTTTCAGTTGTCCACTAAAGGAGTTTTCCAATGAATTAATGTTTTTGGTGTTATGTTGGATTATTCCGTTGGAAATTTGAGCCTGCAATACTTTCCTACATTATTTAGCTGCAAGGTGGATGCGTATGTTCTTATTACAACATTTCTTCTTTTCTTTTGGCCTGAGCCTCTTCTTGCAATAATTGTGTATCATATAGGCACACCAGGATGGGCCTGCTTATTATCCAGTTGTAGCGATCTTGTCCCTCAGGTCACCTGTTGTTATGGACTTTACTCCCCATTCAAGACTGACATTGTGTAAAAGCACATGCACAAATGATGTTGAGGATACAAATTCTGATAGGGGAGTTATTAAGATTGATACAGATAAGTCAATGGATGAACACCATCCTTTTCCTGTCATATTAATGCCGCGCAGCTTGATGATATTCAAAGATAAAGCATACTCGGGTTTGTATCTTTTTGTTAAAGTAACAGCTCGATCTCTAGCTATTACTTCTTTATTCTAACAGCAAATCTGGGCATGTCCTACTTGTGATTTTCAGATTACTTGCATGCTATCAAAGACAGTGAGGTACAATGTTATGATGGGGTAAGATTAAATTTTCCCCCCTCTTTTGGTAAGAAACAAAAATGTTGTTAAAATTGAGGAACAGTTCAAAGTAATGAAAGCACCAGCAGTCATACCTATGTAGAAGAGCAATGATAAAGAAAACAATACCACACATTGAGGAAAGAAGAAAGTCAGTCCAAAACACTCTTCTCCAAACCCTAAGGTTCTTAGGACTTCCAGAAATTCCTGCAAAAATAGATGAAACTGAACCCCGTAATGAATCAAAATACATCATTCTTATCCAATAGATCTTTAATTGTGCTAAGTGCTTTTGAAAGGTTAGTTGTGCGTAATGAGCCAATAAAATTTGCATTTCAACTCGGTGCCAACATAAGTTACGTAGATTGGCATTTTTCCAACTGTTTTTTGTTATCCTTTTTTGTTCAGGCTGTAAACGAAGTAGAAGCTCTACATGGGCAAGTTATGAATCATGCTTCGTCACAATTGGATGGCGCTGTTGATGTAATGAAAACTGGGGACCTCAAGAGTATTCATAGAACTACCCCTAGAATTTCATTGACATGTCGATTAGTTCCGAAAGTTCATAAAAATGTGTTCAGGTTTTAGTCTGTGTCAAGTCTAATCTATCTGGAGGTTTTTCACCTGTAAGAGCTTCAGACGATGACCTAATTTGATGCGGGTGGTATTCACAGAGATGTGAGATGTATTATGGATGATTTAACAAACTTTGCCATACTACATAAAAATAGAGCGAATTCATTTCTTTCACCAATGATCAATTTATATTTTATATTGCTTTTGTTTTTTGTCAAAAATATTTTATATTGATTTGATTCTAGCTGTGAGGCATGACCCTGTTTAACATTTTCTTTTTGGTCTGGACAAAAAAAGTAGTAACTTTCAGGCACGCCGGTTTGTAAATTTATCTCCAGCTTAGTTTTTTTTTTTTTTGGACACAATCTCCAGCTTAGTTATATATATATATATCAATATTTTTTTTTTCATATAGTAATTTCCAAAATAGCATATTTACCCCAGAAAATAAAAATGCTCCAAAAAAGCATATATATAGGCTTGGAATGATCCATTTTCAAATTAATAAAAAGATATTTATGATTTGAAATTCGTTTAATCAGTCATTTGAAAGGAAAGGGTGCATAAAATTAACCCCAAAAAAAAGGTGTATAAAAAGTTGGGTGTGGATATAGATAACATAATAGTAAGTTGAGTCTAAATAAAGACAACGTGATGT